>NW_026068285.1:101276-176734 GCF_014885135.2 Alexandromys fortis | reverse complement strand
GGTTTTGGAGCCTGTCCTGGAACTAGCTCTTGTAGACCAGGCTGGTCTCGAACTCACAGAGATCCGCCTGCCTCTGCCTCCCGAGTGCTGGGATTAAAGGCGTGCGCCACCACCGCCCGGCCCCTTCATTTACTCTTAAAAATATTAGGTGATTTTCTCTGTCTTTAAGCTTAGTAAAAAATAACTGTCTCCCCATGGAAGGTCTGTTCTGTTGAGTAGATTATGGGTTATATTTTAGCGCTATTGAAACACAGAGCACTAGTATGTTTGAGTTTCTGCAGGGATGTGTTTATTATTTTTCTGAAACTAAAATAGCCAAGACAGTCTTACTGTTTTGTCAGGAGGCAGGGTGACATTGTATGTAGCATTTGTTTAAATAGCTCTCCTCTTCACTTCCCTCCTTTTCTTCTTGGTCTTCTTGGAATCTCAAAATCTCAGTTATCTTCTTGTCTCAGCCTCCAGAGTGTTGAGATTATAGGTATGTACCACCTTGTTCAGCCTTAGAACTGTTTTTTCTTCTTAGGAAAAGAATTCCATGGAAACATCATAAAAGTGTCGTTTGCCACCAGAAGGCCTGAATTCATGAGAGGTGGTGGAAGTGGAGGTGGACGACGAGGTAGGATATTTATATAGTTTCCCAGCACTATTTAAATAAATAAGAAGGTTCAAGAGCTACACATAGCAGTTTGAATTTGTGTCTGTTCTGTCCTTGCTTGCATAGAATTGCTTGCTAGCCTTTTTTATCTTAAAATATTTTGTGTTTTATGTACATAAGTGTTTTATCTGCATGTATACCTGCATGTCAGAAGAGGGCATCAGATCCCATTAATAATGGTTATAAACTACCATGTGGTTGTTGCGAATTGAACTCAGGGTCTCTGGAAAAGCAGCCAGTGCTCTTAACTTCTGAGCCATCTCTCCAGCCCCATAATTTTATTACTACTTTTTTTTTTTTTTTTTTTTTCTTTTTTTTTTTTTTTTTTTTTGTTTTTCAAGACAGGGTTTCTTTGTATAGCCTGGGTATCCTGGAACTTCCTCTGTAGACCAGGTTGGCTTCAAACTCAGAGATCACCTGCCTCTGCTCCCTGCTAGTATTAAAGGTGTGTATCACCACTACACCACACACACACAGACACACGTACAGCTTTTGGCTTTTGCATGAGTGGTTTGCTTGTATGTACTGGAGTTACAGATGGTTGCGAGCCACCATATTGGGTACTGCAAAAGCTCGTGCTTTTAACCACTGAGGCATCAGTCTCCTGCCTTTCATCCTCAAATGAGGATGTTCCAGTAGTTAAGAAAGTGGTAGGAAAGGTTGTAGAAATGCCTTTGCAGTGTTCTGCAGCAGTGGTAAAGCAGCTTTGGAATAACTGTTCAAATGAAACCTACTTCGGTAGTTCGTCTAACTTTTTAAAAGCATTTATTTCTGTTGGTACATGCATGCTTTGGTGCACAAACTCAGTTTTTTAGGCTTAGAACAAGTAATTTGCCTCCTGAGTCTCACTGCCAGAGCTGACCCAAAGTTTACGTTTCCCAGTGCAGCTTCTTGATTTTTTTTTTAAAATGGGTCTATTTTCTCAACTTTGGAACTTACCACTTAAATTTAATTTTTATGACTGGGATTTTTAAACTATATCAACTATTAAGAAAAACAGACTTTGAAGGGTTTTTACTATAGTATTTATATTGTAATGTCTTCCAGGTCTATTGTTAACATTTGTTGTATTTTTAAGTGAAACCTCTAAGTCTTGCTGTAATGGAAATTAATTTTGAAGTTATCTGTCCAGGTATTAATGGGCACTTATTTCTTTCATCTGGTGTTATGCCTGTATATTGTTAATGTCTGCTGCTGAATTTTCGCTTCTATCTTATCTCTCCCTTTTCCCCAGGCCGTGGAGGATATAGAGGCCGTGGAGGTTTTCAGGGTCGAGGTGGAGACCCCAAGAATGGGGACTGGGTTTGCCCTAATCCGTAAGTATGTCATTTACTTTGGTGGGTGTAGAGATAAGTTGGAGGGTTTATTGGAGACTTAGAAACATTTTATTTTCCTCCTTCAGGTCATGTGGAAATATGAACTTTGCTCGAAGGAATTCCTGCAATCAGTGCAATGAGCCTAGACCAGAGGACTCTCGTCAGTCAGGGGGAGGTAGGCCAACTCTTTCTTTAGTCAGTCATTTAACAGCATGTATAAGTTGTTTGTCTTCTAACTAGCATTGGGGAGGCTTTATATTATTAATACTGGCCTTACTGGTTTATAATTTTACCTTGCAGATTTCCGGGGGAGAGGCTACGGCGGAGAAAGGGGCTACAGAGGTCGTGGGGGCAGAGGTGGAGACCGAAGTGGCTACGGTGGAGACAGAAGTGGGGGTGGTTATGGTGGAGATAGAAGTGGGGGTGGTTATGGTGGAGACAGAAGTGGGGGTGGCTATGGTGGGGACAGAGGAGGTGGCTATGGTGGAGATAGAGGAGGTGGCTATGGAGGAGACCGAGGTGGTTACGGTGGAGACCGAGGGGGTGGCTATGGAGGGGATCGAGGCGGCTATGGAGGAGATCGAGGCGGCTATGGGGGTGATCGAGGCGGCTACGGGGGTGATCGAGGAGGATACGGGGGTGATCGAGGAGGATACGGAGGAGACCGAAGCCGGGGAGGCTATGGAGGAGACCGTGGTGGTGGAGGTGGTGGCAGCAGTGGCGCATACGGTGGAGACAGAAGTGGAGGCTATGGTGGAGACCGAAGTGGTGGTGGCTATGGAGGAGACCGAAGTGGGGGTTACGGAGGAGATCGAGGTGGCTATGGCGGCAAAATGGGAGGAAGGTGAGTATTCAGGTATACTTGCGAACTCTTTTGTCCCACTGCTTCTAGGTTTTAGGGTTCAAGCCATTTTTTGTTTTCTTCTTTAATGCCAATTGATATCTTTCAGAAAAATGTTTAGTTCTGTATTTAATAAGTTCAAATTTTGGTTTTATTTTACAAATTAATAAATCTTTGTTGTTTTTCTCATGGCTAAAGAAAGTTGGAGTGAAAAGATAACGTGATAATATTTAAATTAAGAGTATCTTGGAGGATTTTCAAACCCTGCACTTGTTCCTTACTCAAGTTCCTCTATTTGCTGGAGGTAGTATAAGGTAGTGAGAATTAGCATAGTATTTACATGTAGTAGTGTCAAACTGCTGTGCGTCTGCTCCACATCTTAATGTGACTGTAGGCAAGTTCTAAAACCCTTTAGAGCATCAACAGTACAGTGGAACAAATAATACCTGCTTTGTAGAGTTATATGAGATTGTAACATTTGCTTGCCCATAGAAAGCATTGTATAATTGTTAAGTATTACTTATAGCTTAAATTATCACAAACTTTGGTGTGTCCAATACTGTAGTGTCTTTATACAACGTTAGTCCTTCTGTCAGTCTCCTAACAGAGTCAGATAGTAACTTTTCTGAGATTACATACATAGTAAGTGACAGATACAGAACTCATACATGAAATGTAAATTTAAAAGGTTTGCTTATTCACTCTGCCAAAGTTCTGTGCCATAGTAGATACTTGGATTATTGGCTTAGTAGACAATTGAAAGTATTTACAGTGGTTTTGTAGTCCTTGGTCTAGGTGGAAAATTACTAGAGTTGATCGATAACAAGGCCTCTTTAAGAAACTTTTTAAGTCTTAAAAGTGATGAATTAGATTTATTAAGAAAACTTTTTTGAGCTAGGTGGTCACAGCACATGCCTTTAATCCCAGCATTAAGGAGACAGAGACAGGTGGATCTCTGAATTTGAGTCCAGCCTGGTCAGCAGAGCGAGTTTCAGGACAGGTTCCAAAGCTACACAGAGAAAATCTGTGTCTCTCCCCCCCCCCCAAAAAAAAAAAAAGAGGCCAGCTGATCTCATAGTTCCAGGACAGCCAGGCTATTTAGAGACCTTGCCTCAAAAAAGAATACTTGCCAGGCGGTGGTGGCGCACGCCTTTAATCCCAGCACTTGGGAGGCAGAGGCAGGCGGATCTCTGGGCGTTCGAGGCCTGCCTGGTCTACAAGAGCTAGTTCTGGGACAGGCACCAAAGCTACGGAGAAACCCTTTCTCGAAAAAACAAAACAAAACAAAAAAGAATACTTTCTTGGGTTACAGAAATAAAGAGCATTGCCAACTTTTATAGAAAGTATCTAGCTGGTATAGGCCACCAGTACTCTGAAGAAATAACTGGTGTTCCATTGGTTTAAAACCCTAGAATTTAGTTTGTTCTTTTTTTTTCATCCCTAGAAACGACTACAGAAATGATCAGCGCAACCGACCGTACTGATGACTGTTTTGAATATTCCTTTGTCTCTGACATGACCCGTAGTGGAACTGTCAGAGTTTGCCTGCTGCTTTCCTCATGGCCTCTTGGGTAGTGAAATTGACATTTGGGTTTTTATTTGGGTGGGAGGGCTGGGGACAGTTTTCCTTTTAGAAATGTCCATTGAAATTTTCCTTTTTAGTTTTCCACCTTCTCTTTCCCAACCCTTAAAGTAAAGTGCGTTGTAAAATATTGCCAAAATGGAAAGTGTTTTGTAATACTGCAATAAAAGCTGCTTGTTTTTTGTGGATATTGAGTGCATTATTTATCACACTTAGGACTCAGTCACAGCAAAGTAACCCTACCGAATTAGAAATTACTACTACCTAAGTAAATGTAAGTATAATTTGTTATTTCCAACTATTAGTTATTAAGCTCCTGCTTTGTTTAGAATAGTGGTTCTCTAGGATGACTGAGAGTCAGAATCACCTGAGTTTAAGATTCCAGTCTTTAAACTTAACAAGTACTGAATAGAATATTTGATCTTCCAAAACATCTTTTTCTTAGTCTTCCTAACCTAATGTCTTTACCAGCCCAACCCAGGTCAGATCAGATTAAAATTTAGAATTTCTTGATTTCTAACACATCCAGTATGTATACAGGCCATTTTTATTCTACCTTCAGAATATACCTAAAATCATCTATACTCTTGACAGTTCTGATAACAAGCTACATTTGTCTCTTTCTGACAGTTGCAATAGTGTGTTCACAAATCTCCCTACACAACTAAATGATGTAAAGATGTTAGAATACTACATGTCAGTATTTTTTAATGATTTTAATTTTAGTGACCTTAATTTTGTAATACTTAATTTTATGTGTATATGTCTGTGCCGCACGTGCAGAGGAGCCTGTGGAAATCAGAAGAGGACTTTGGATTCCCTAGAACTTGAGTTTTGCGAGTTGCTATTTGGGTACTGGGAACCAAACCCAGATCTTGTATAAGAACAGTAAGCACTCTTTACTGCTGAGCCATCTCTCTCCAGCCCCTCTTTGAATTGCTTTATATTCCATATAGACTGTAATCTAAATTCCTCATCCCGGTTTACAAGATCCTACAGGATTTGTCTTTCTCAACAACCTCATGCTTATTTTGTTCAGCCAATGTGATCATCTCTCTATTTTTTTTAAGGGTGGCAGTATTGACCCCAAGAGCTTTATTCATGTTAGGCAAGCATTCTCTTCACTGAGTTACATCTGTCTTTGGCCCTATAATTCTTGGTCATATCAAATAGGCTTCTGCTTCAGTACCTATGCACATCCTTGTGTAGTGTTTGCAGATACTCATATGGCTTACTCCTTTTACAGTACTGCATTAGATTATGATCTACCATTTTCTTCCTCGTTTTTCCTGGCCATTTTATCTAAAATACTGTCCACACTCAATCATTTCCACATCACTTTTTGTAGTATCTTCATTACACATATTTGCAAACTATTGATCAACTAGTAAGTGGGAGTTGAGAATAATAGATACAATTAAAGTTGCCTAGAGCAGTTGTTTTCCATGTTAGCTGTATACAAAAGCTAGAAATTTTTGAAAATAAAGATGTCTAGGCTCTACTCCAAACATACCTGAATGAAGCCTGGGCGTTTTTAAAAGCACCCAAAGTAATTAGTTTGGGGAAGACAGATTTTAGGACAACTCAGACATTTAAAAGATGAGTAGAAGAGGATCCTGAAACTAAGAAATAACTTGTGGCCAATGCAATCTAAGGGAAGAAGGATTTTTTTTTCTCACATCTTGTGGTCTCTAGTTTCATAACCTATACCAATACTCCCACTTACATACAGTAAGCACCTTGTGAACTAGTGCTTTCATGTGAGAAAGAACATGATTTTTGTCCATCTGAGTTAATATAATACTGGGAAGAGTTAATTTCAAGAAGTGAAAGCTGCTGTGTGTGGCAATACATTTAATCCTAGCACTTGGGAGGCTGAAGCAGGAGGATCTTAAGTTCAGAGCCAACCAGGGCTACATAAAATAAAAGATCCTGTCAAAAGATGATAGATGATAGTTCAGCCATGAAGATCACTTGCTGCTTTTTCAGAGAACCCAAGTTCAGTTCCTACTAACCACCTCACATGGCTTACAACTACCTCTTTACTCCAGCTTCAAGGGATCTGATGCCCTTTTCTGTTCTCCGCAGATATCCCTACACACTGGTATTCACTTACACAAAATAAAAAATAGGAGCTGGAGAGATGGCTCAGAGGTTAAGAGCACTGAGTGCTCTTCCAGAGGTCCTGTGTTCAGTTCCCAGCAACCACCTGATGGTTTACAACCATGTGTAATGAGATCTGGTGCCCTCTTCTGGCCTGCAGGCATATATGCAGGCAGAATGCTGTATACATAATAAATCTTTGTTATTTTAAAGTAAGTAAATTAACACTCTAGGTTATATGCTCTCTCCACCCATTGTTTTTTAGACAGGGTCTTTGCTATGTAGCTCAAGTTAGCCTGAACTCTTCTCTTTTCCTTAGCCTTCTAAGTGCTGGGTTTATAGGCATATATCTCAACACATTAGGGCTTCTTTTTTTCTGAGAACAGTCTTTCTGTGTAACTTCAGTGATTTGGAACTTAGAGATCCTCCTGCCTCTGCCTACTGAGTGCTGGGTTTAAAGGTGTGTGCCACTGTGCGCTGGTGGATATTTTTTTTTATAGTTGTCCTGTGCATCCCTGATACCTTCTCACTGGAAGCTAATAATAGCCCTTCTGCATACCAATTCTTGTCTACTAAATGTGTGCAGACACTGTTAGGAACTACTGCCTCAGTAAAAGTTTTGGAAGAGAATTGAATTCTGAGTACAAAGTAAAATAATTATAGAGAGTATGGTTTCTCTCTTCTGGAAATAGAAGCACTTCCTAGTCTCTCTCCTGCCAAAGACAGGAAAGATTCTTTCCTTGGCCATTCTTGGGGTTTTGGATGAATAAGATTGTAATTCTTATTTCCCTGGGTTTCAACAGCCTACAGACAAAAACATTGCATTATTCACGGTATTGTGGTTTGTTTTGGGGGGGGGGGGGTAGGTTTTGAGACAGGGTTTCTCTGTAGCTTTTGGTGCCGGTCCTGGAACTAGCTCTTGTAGAACAGGCTGGCCTCGAACTCACAGAGATCTGCCTGCCTCTGCCTCCCGAGTGCTGGGATTAAAGGCGTGCACCACCACCGCCGGCTATTCACGATATTGTTTAAGCTTTCAACTTGTGTAAAACCCTGCCCAGATCCCTAACCGCCCCTCTTTTTTCCATATTTATGGTGCCTGAGGAGACATGTTTTATTACTCAACCAAATAACCAGTCTCTACATGGTAATATCTCATTCCTAATTTCACTAATCCTCAGCAGAAGACTTGATAGCACTGAGCAAAAATGACTTCACACAGCACCTACCATCTATCTGGGTCTGTCACCAGTGTCACAACCTCCCATTACCTCCTCTCAGAGTCCCAAGATGCCCACTCAACCATCAGATTCTATTAGAACTGATTCTAGGACAACTTCCAAATGTAACACACCCCTCTAACAAATCTTGGAAATGGGATCTCTGCATGCCCCCTAACAGTAAATAAAGGGTATCTACAAGCCCCACTTCTTCAAACATTCTCATCTCTACTTATCTGAAATGTTTTGATTTAGCACTTGCCAGAGCTCTCAGATGTTGATCATTTATTCTTTATATTGTCACCACTGTAGTGCACTTTAGGAAAAAAAAAATCAGTGTTTCTCTGCTGAGCTGTGGTGATACTCGCCTTTCATCCTAGCATTCAGCAGGTAGAGCAGGCACTTCTCTGAGTTTGAGGCCAACCTGGCCTGCAGAGTGAGTTCCAGGACAGCTAAGGCTACACAGAGAAACCCTGTCTCCAAAACCAAAACAAAACAAGTGTTTCTCCAAAGGTCCCACACTCCACACTACCTTCAACTTCCTCATTTCTTCTCTCCCTTCTTCCCTTTCACCATTTTTTTTCTGGCTGTATATAGCTCAGACTAGCATTAAACTCACTATATAAGGCTATAGACAAAGCTCAATGGTTAAAAGCCTTGTTGCCCTTGCAGAGGACTTGGGTTTGGTTAAATCTTAAAACAACTTACTGTGTAGAACAGGCTGACCTCAAACTTCAAATTCTTTTGCTAGCCTCCCAAATGCTGGGATTATGGATTTGTACTACCACACCTTGCAACCTTTTAATAATGGTTGTAGTTTGTTGAGATTGTTGGAGTAGGTTTGGTTAACAAAGGGAAATCCAAATGTCAGTAGAAATAAGAGGAAAAAAAAAAACTAAGGCAATTTTACAAAGTTAATGGGGTCTTTTAAAGAGAATGACTACGAGGTAGGCAGCCGAGAGTTGGATTGGCTCTGACTAAAGCTGAACAGCAGTACTAAGTCTGGGTGGGATACATAGCTAGATGTCTCTCTCTCTCTCTCTCTCTCTCTCTCTCTCTCTCTCTCTCTCTCTCTCTCTCTCTCTCTCTTTTTAAGGCTCAGCATCTAAGGGTACTTTTTGTCAAGGCTGACAAATTGAGTTGGATGCCTGGGACCCACAAGGTATATGGAGAAAACTGACCTTTCCAGTTATGCTGTGGTGTATGGATTCATATACATACATATATAGGTACTCATGAGTGAATGAATAAATGAAATTTAAAAGTTAAAATTCTCACCATTTTAGATTTAGATTGGGGCAAAGTTAGTAAGAAAATGAAGCAAACTTCCCAGTATTTTCTCCGTATTTTCTTTGGCAGCTCACTAGTTTTGTTGCCAGATTCTGGGCACTAACAAGGGACTTGATTTAGGGAAGTGTCCTACTTTTTCCTTGTTTGTTTTTTATTTTTTGTCAGCTTGATACAATCTTAGTCTCCTGGAAAGAGAAAACTTCACTTAAGGCATTACAGATCTGATTGGCCTGTGGGCCTGTCTGTGGGAGGATTGTATTCCAGATTGATACAGGAGAGCCAGTTCCACTGTGAGTGGGGTCATCCCATGGAGGTAGAAGAAAGCTAGCTAAGCATAAACCTGCAGGTAGTGTTCATGCCTTCAAGCTCCTGCCTTTAAATTCCTGCTCTGACTTCCCTCAGTGGTGGACTGTGATCTGGAATAATAAGCCAAATAAATCCTTTCTTCCTGAGTTGTTTCTGGTAATGGTAGTTGCCACCGCAGCAGAATGAAGCTAGAACAAGAGGAAAACTAGCCACAGAGAAAGAACTTTTGGCTCTGTCCTTCCTCCTTTGCTCGGATGAAATGAAATATGGCTGCCTAGAAAAAACACCCAGCCATGGGAAGGAGGATGTTCCAGGGCAGTCTGCGGAGTGAACAGCCATAGTATTTCCAAAGCTAGCCAAAGTGACAAGTATTTATTCATGAAAGAGAAAACAAGAGTTATCAGGAAACCATCCTGAAGAGACTAGGAATTAGGCCCAAAAAGCAAACCTATTTTGAGGCCTCACCAAGTTCCGGAGTTGTTCCCTGATTTTTGGCTCCCAAGGCCCTGTGGGCTGTGGCCTTTGCTTTCTTGGTTTGGAGAAATAGAATGAGAAAGCAGGCGCCTCTTGCTTTTCACCTTCTTTGTTGCAGGACTTTGCTATGAACAAGGGGCTCAACTTAGCACGTCGAAAGTCTTTGATACACAAGTCATCTATGGCCTCGGGCTCCTTCCGGAACCTTGTAGGCTCTATCTTCCCAGTTTTAGGTACATCATACACGAAGAAAACCTTGTTCTGCAGCTTTTTTTGGATCCAGGGGTTGCTTGCGGCCCAAACAAGTAATGTCTCTTGTATCTGCATGGAAATAAAGACCTTGAGGCTGGCTCACTTTGGGCTGGGACTGGGAAAGGAGGTAGAACCTGAGAGGAGATTCTAGATATGGTTACTGTGACCCCAAGGAATCAAATCAAGCAACAGTGTCTGAGGACTTTTGCCCAATTCCCATCATTGACTGTGAGGAATGTCTTACACTCTTCTTCACAGACTGGGTCTCTTCTGCATCCAGCATATCCAGCAGCAAGTGGAACACCTGTGGGTTACGGGTCCCCAGGGCACCCTGGGCAGAGAAAATGAATCTGCCTAAGTAGCCAGCTCCAGGAAAGTAAGATGCCTCGTCCTCTTTCCCATTTTACTCACTTTGAGTTGACACTATGGCCTACAGAGAGATTTGGTTTCCCTTGCCTTGGCCTTTGGGGATTTGTTCCCACTTATCAAGACCTTTTCTCTAATACCTAATCGCATCCTTCATATCCATCTATCATTTACCCTACTGATTCCAAGGCTTGAATCTTCAATAGAACTAGAATTCCAAAGTAAATAACCTTCCCGAACCACACAGTTCTTTCTTATCTTCACTAACTGCAAAGTCATTTACTCCCTCACCATCATCAAGACGCCTCAAAAATGGATTCAGGAAAAAAAAAATAGCACTGCTTACCAAAGAGATGATTGCCTCCTGGCGGTCACTGGTATCTGGGCTCATCAGTTGCCTGTGTAGAAGGGAGTATGTTGTTCAGTTACAAGAAAGGGAGAGGGAGGCTGCTTATGGCTCAGGCCCAGAGGGAGAGGGCATGGTGGTGAGTGCTGCTAACTTTATTCCCCTCTCGCTTCTCAAATCAGAGAAGCTGGGAGACAGATACTATAGTTCACCAGGAAACACTAAAATGATTAAGGTTTGATCCTCACCACAACTCTTGGCCTTCTGAAAAGTTCCTTGGGGTTATAATATAGTTTAATTGCAACCCTGTGTGGTATTACTAGCCTTTTTTTTTTAATTTTTTTTAAATAACAGATAGAAGTCTAGAGTCAGAATGACTTGCCCAGAAGTAAGATTTTCAGCCAACCCCCGCTGTTGCCTTCTGGCCCTATCTAGTCCAACTCACGCCTCCATCAGTTTCATTATTAAAGGCTTCATCTTGAGAACTTCTGCTGTTTCAGACACAGCCTGCCTCATTGCCTGCAGAGTGGGACAACAGAAAGAGGGAAGGCACGGATGTACCATCATATACCTTTACTACACACTTAGTTTTTGTTACAAAAACTGTCTTGAGCAACTGAATAGGTGAAGAACAAGCAGACAGGCAGTTACAGTCCTCTGAAAGGTGCACACATACATAGGATTTCCTTATTCAGTCTTGGGTTCTGGGGTGTTTTCCGGCAGGAAGTGATACCTCAGCTTGTTGAAGAATGGCGGGTGGTGGGGAGACAGTTGAGTTGCTGAGGTGGTCAGACCAGGGCTTTTCAGAATTGCACTCAGAATTACACTGGTAGAGGAGGGCCAGTCAGGATCTAGCCACCCTAAGCACAGCCCGCATGTGGCCCGAGAAGTAAAGCTGGAGAGGCTCCGAGTAGGGTGGTGCACACTGTAATCTCAGCACTTGCGAGGCAGAGGGAGGAGGAGTGTGAGTTTCAGGCCAGCTACAATGGGTCTTCAAAGAATCAAAGCCTGAGACACAGCTCAGTAGCAGAGCACTTGCCTACTGTACACAGGGGCCTGGGTTTGGTCCTTCGCACTGTAGAGGGAGGAAACTAAAGAGCTAAGTAAGTAGGGCTTAAGATGGTACCCAAAGTAAGCCATCCTGAGGGTACTGGAAGCCACGGGGAAGTTTTATGAAGAGTCAAGACAATCTACATTTTATTTATTTATTTTTGGTTTTTCGAGACAGGGTTTCTCTGTGGCTTTGGACAATCTACATTTTAGAACGATGTGGACATGCTTCAGTTCTGTAGAGTTAAATGCAATGGAAGTGAGAAAGGCAAGATTGAGTCTGGTGGTTTGGTAAAGCTCCCCTAGGAGGTGCTGTTTGGACCATCCTTGCTTATCACGTTGCATGTTGCCCACAGGGTCTCCAGGCTTGCTCTGTGGCTGAGACTGACTGCCTTTGAATTCCTGACTGCTTCTACTTTCCAAGTGCTAGGATTATAAGCATGTACTACTACACTGGGCTTAGAATAGTCTGGAAGGAGCAATAGCATTTTCATAGGAAGAAAGAAGAAATGAATAGCAGGAAGCAGTTTGGGTAGCATTTTTGTGCTGAGGAACTTCTTGACCAGAAATGGTTGATTAAGAACATGGACTACATGAGAGGCATAGGGTAAAACCAGTGTGATACGAGAGTCTGGAGTTGGTCGGGAAATCAGCATCTCAAGAGAATAAAGAGGAGAGATTTAGGCCTGAGAACTGTGGTCTTACTAGGAAGGGTTCATTGTGTATCTTCCTCTTGAGCAGGTCAAATGTGAGCTCCTCCAGTCCCTGTGCCTGGATCCTTTCCAGTCCAATGGTCTTGAGCATCTGGGTAGCTTCAAAGCGGTCCTAAGGAAAGGGACAGGGAGGTGTGAAGGAAAGTTGGTGCCTTCTCCAACCCTCTTCTGTAAGTGCTAAGGCAAGTAGCCTAGAGCTTACGTCAATGACGTCAGAGTGTAGCTGTTCCAGAATGGCCCTGGTGACTGCAGCTGAGTGAACTTTCATCATCTTGACCAGCATCCTAAGTGCCTGTGAAGGATGGGATGGGGCAGGGTATATGGTGTACCCAGAGGTGTGCTGATAGCCAAGCAGACTTTAGGGCTAGCCTAAAACTCAATGGGGAATAGGGAGAGGGTGCTTCTTTCTGCCTTTCGGCCTTTTGAATAAGAGTACAAGTGGATGTGTGCACATATAGATAAATGAACATTCATACCAAATATATGTATGTACACTTATTTGTCCATATATCCCCACAGTCATGTATTTACATATTCATAAACACACAGGGAACTGTGCTGTGTGCCCAGATGAAACTTGTTTTCTTTGGGATGTGATGGTAGGACCATACTGCACCCAAGTCAACACTGGCCACTGTTTGCCAAGCACTTCCCAGGGATCCTGGCTTCCTGCCTCTCATACCTTCATCCTCTGAGGCATGGGCCCTTGGCACAGACACAGCAGCAAGAACTCTCGGACCATGCTGTTTCTGGGCCTCAGGAAACCCAAGCACAGGGCTGCCTCTAAGGACACTTCGTTCAGCGACTTGTCTATCAGCTCCTGCAGCACAGACACCAGCTCTTCCTCATTTTCAACTTTAGGTCTCTTAAAGGGAAACAATATGTAAAATGAGCAGCAGGAGGCGCCATGACTTCAGCAGGCAGTCACCTTTTAATGTAATTTTTTTTTTCCTTTTTTGAGCTAAGAACTCATTTTATAGATGACCCCAAATCCAGGGCCTTGTTGCCTCAGTCTCACAGGAGCTAAGATGTCAGGCACATGCTGCCATCCCTGGCTCAGGCTTCATGTTTTCTAAAATGTTGCTTTCGACCATTTTTCTCTAAACTAAGCCTCAGGCCATCACATGATTTTTGTGCTCTTTCCCTTACTTTTTGCTGTCTATTCTTTCCTTAGTCATATATTTTTTCCCCTTCGAGACAGGGTTTCTCCATTTTGCCCTGGACTCACACTGTAGACCAGGCTGGCCTCAAACTCCTGTTAGAGTGAACATTTTGAAATGAAAACTACATTTTGGTGAAGACCTCTGAAAGTTCCTTATACAGAGTAAGAGCCCGGGTACTTAAGCCCACGAAGCCACATACATTCTAGTCTGTGAACTTCTTGAACTAGACCTTCATTTCCTGTTGCTTTCTCTTTCCTGATTCCACTCTAACAGCATTGCCTTTTCTGGCTGATCCTTGACCATGCCCGTCATGGTCCCCACCTTTGCCCTGGGTAGTCTTTCTGCTGGAACACCCTCTCTTAGGTGTCTGGAAAGCATCTTCGTGTCTTGCTCAATTGGACCTTCTATGTCTACCATGTCTAAATTACAGTCCATCCTCATCCTTACTTGGCAATCTTGGTGCTACTTACCTCCTCCCACCACATTTGTACCACTAACAAAAATATATACTTCTGCATATTAAATTATTTAATTATTTAATTTTTGTGTGAGTCCCACAACCAAGGCAGGATGCTTTGCCTTTTTGGTTTTTTGATAACCCTAAGGGACCAACAGTGCCTGGCACATGGTAACTGTTTAATATGTATTTGCTGAATAAATGGATGAGTAATGGATTCTTTTTTACACGAAGCACTGTTTGAAGTAGAGGATGAAGGCTCTAAAGAGACCTCCAATAAGTGAGAGCCGTATCAGTGGACTCCCTTAGTGTCTTTGTCTTTTTGACTGAGATTTTGCTTCAATGGGTTGCTTTAGAGGTGATGATAACGATTGTGCCCATTTAAAGAGCACAGACATGCTGGTTTCTTATAGAATCTCACTTACTCTTTTCAGCTTTACAGAGCTTGTCTAACTGTGAGTTTATCAGCCTATACTTCTGTTCAACTTTAGAGGGAACTCCACAACGACAGTGTCTTCTATTAAATCTAAGAGTCAGGCTGCCTTCTTTCAGACTCAAGTCCGAGCTGAAATCACCAATTGCCTTGACCTTCTTTGCCCCAGTTACAGATTCTCTTCCCAGTCACCTTGCTGTTTGGCACAGCAGCCCAGGAGTTCAGAGCTACGCGTAGCCCCATCAGGGTCTCTCTCCTTTGTCCCTCATTTTGTCCCTTCAACTGTTTGATGAGAGCCTGGATCACAACTTTATTCAAGCAACCTGGATAGGGAGGGTGCTCAGGTCAGGTCAGGGCCTCAAGGATTGTTCTTCTCTGTAAGGACCCATTTAACTCCACTTTACTTTGAAGACAGGAGGTCCAAGTACTGGTTTCCAGGGGGTTGCCCATTCTCCCACTGTATCAGAGAGCTGGCGAAGCATGAACACAACTTGTAGAGCCTTCCCTGTCCTCTCTGCCCAACAGTACCTAGGGTAGTTCCCAGCCCCTGCAGAACACTAGGTCATACCCCCTTCCCTTTCACCCACACCCACAGAAGGAAGTGGCTGCACTTTTATACCTCCCACAAAGGGTGAGAACATACCTAGGATGGCCAGGGCTCTATAGGCCTCATCCTTCACTTTTGCTGAACCAGTTTGAGCCTGATTTAAGGAGGAAATAGTGAAAGCATACCATAAAGTGATGGATTGTCAAAGCTTTAAGGATTGTTTCAGTGTGACTTCTACAGAATAGAAACCAGAGAACTAGAGCAGCTTGTTCATGCTCACACAGAATACACTGACAGGATGGTGCCAGGAAGCAGCACCAAGCCAGGGAGATGGCTTCTGTGCACATTCTCTATGCTACCGGTATCTCATAGTCACTTGGCTTAGGCAAGCACTTGGATTCTCAGAGCTTCTATTTGTGAGATACTATTAACTCTTCTGAGAGCTCAGTAAGATTGTAGATGTGAGAGTGACTAGGCTCAGGCTGGGTGTGGTGACTCATGCCTGTAATTCCAACAGTTGGGGTCAGGAGGCAGGAGGATTGCCCATGGGTTCAAAACGTGGGCAACATAGTAAAAATCTATCTCAAAATAAACTAACAACAACAACAAAACCCCCAGCAAAACACACACACACACACACACACACACACACACACACACACATGACCTCTATCAATAATCATAGCAGGATGCTTAGCATAACACATGTAAGCCTGGAGTGATGTTTTAAGTCAGAGGATGAACTCAGTCCCAGTGTGGTGATAGAACTCAAAGGCCTGGTATATGCTAGGCAAGGCTTTATTACTGATCTACCTCCTCAGTCCTTAGTGTTTCAAGACGGTCTTGCTATGCAACCCAGTCTGGTCTTGAACTCATGTAGCTCAAGCTCGTGGAACTTGCAGTTCTTCTGCCTCCACCTCCTGAGTGCTAGGACTACAGGCATGAGCTACTAAGCTCCAGCTCCAGTTCTTTTCTGGCTTTTTCAGTCCAAATTATTTTCATAAACAAGGAGGATCTTCAGATTCCCACTGTCCTCAAGCTAAAGTCTAAAGAGTCCAAAGGCACAAATGGGGACTTTGCACAATGGTGAACCTGACCTTTCCTGGTACTCTGGAAAGCCTTGTGTGCCCATGCTCCCACCCTCTACATACCCCTGGACTCCATGCAGCCCCAGAACTCACCACCTGCCACAGCGCTTCTATGACAAACTTGTTATTGATGCCCAGATGGCCTAAAGCCTGTAGGAAAGGAAAAAGACCTTGGGCACCAGCTCAAGAGTTATTGTCTTCTGGACACAGCTGAAATTTATACCTGGGGTGTCCCCGCCCCCTACCATCCACCTTTAGCTGGTTTTCCCTTTCTATCTCAGTTACCACCCCCGGAAGCTGCCCTCCCACCCCCTTGCTGCTTCTCACATAGGCTGCATAGCACTGTTCATCTTCTCTTGGAGATTTCAGGCTGTTTGTGAGTTCCTGCTCATCCAAGGAGGGCCCAGTTTGATGGAAGAAAAAAAGCAGAACTCCAAATTGAAAGCAGTCCAGCCAACCCCATCCCCATTCTCCCTTCCCTCCGTTTGGCAAAGGAGGACTCAGGGCTGAAGGGTAGTCTGAACCCAAGGTAAAAGTATCCACAGAAAAGGAGTGTCCACAGTCCTCATCCTACCACGGTCCTGACCTTTAATCTTTGGCACTTCAGGGGGTCCTTGGTGGGATCTAACGATCCAGTTCCCAACTTAGGTTTTAAAATCAACTTGCTGATGGAGACATGAAGGTTTTGTATTTGGGCACTGTCTTTGAAGTACCTGTGTGAGAAATTGCACAGAGAGCCATGGTCCCCTTCTTCCTCCCCTCCTATGTGTACCACGACCCCAGCTGTGCCACATAGCCTCAAGAGAAGAGACCAGAGAAGGACTCAATGATACTCACTTGATGGAGCTGCACTTCTAGAACCCCAAGATCCTTTCTATCTAGGACCTGATTTGTCCCACTCTTGGCCCACCCCATCCTGATTCTTCCTCTCTTTCCCTGGAGGAGCTGTATGGTGTGAAGAATATGGACTGGGAAAAGCACACCTTGGGAGCTTTCTCCTTCTCCAAAACACCTTCTGTGACTCCCGCTCCTTGCGTCGATCATCCAGGGTGGGCCAGTGTATGAAGAGCTCATTCTTCTTATTATGCAAGGCGGGAGTTGAGTCTGGCCTGCTCGCATGCACCCTCCAGCACTCCGGACTTGGGGGAAATGCCTCCTTTGGCAACTGGCAGGGAGAGAAAGTGGCAGAGCAGTCAGAGGCCATTACTAGGCCATTACTGGAGTGCTGGGGCCAGAGAAAGGGGATGGAAGGGAGGAAAAGGAAACATGAGACAAAGTCTGTAAGGCCTGGGCTATGCACACTTTAAGTCTAGGCTGGAGCCACAGTTAACATCTCCCCTGTTTATATGACTTGGAAAAGCTATTTTACTATCCCAAGACCTCAGTCTTCTCGGTAAAACAAGTCTAATTCCTTGTTCTGCTCCTCTCCCAAGATAGCTGTGAAGCCCAGAAGCACCCTAGATCTTGAAGCGATCTGTAACTTGATCTGGGTTCATGGTTTGGTTACTCGAGAATCTCAAAGCCTTTGAAAGGTCATGTGGGCAGGGAGGAGGCCTGGGGGAGGTATAAAGCTAGGGACAGGAGGTCACTGCTTATTCAGACAAGAGCACCTACCGTATGTTACATAGTTATCCACCTCCATGAATCTCATTGGTTCCTCGAGAAAACAGGCTTCCTTCAAGTACTGTCTTTACTGTGGGACAGCTTGGCTATGTGTGTTGCTGAGACTACATGTAGGGCCTTGTGCATGGAAGATCCCAAGCCCTTAACTGCGTGGTACAGTTCTGAATGTAGCAGAGGGGTTTGTGTAGGTCTGTGGTTTTCTGAGGATCTGGCCAAGATTCGGGCATCTCTCAAACTTTTCTATCTTTACAATGGATCTCTCTACACAACAGGGAACAATGGGTTTCAGCCAGGAGCTCTCAATTTAGTGACTGATAGTATTTTAAGTGTTTTCCAGTGATTGTCATGACTTCAAATCTTGGAATGTTGACTTCTATATTTAGAAAGCATAAATAAGGAACTTCAAAAGGATGACAGCTTAAATTTGGATTTCAGGTAATGAATAAAATATTTAGGACATTTATATGCTTTTAAAAATCGCATGCATTGCTTATGGATATTTAAAGTTGATTGTGCAGTCTGTTTTTTTTTTTTTTCTGGCAAACCCAAGTAAGGCTTGCTACATTAGCAAAATGATTCCTTTTAGCGAGCAGTCTGCATAGCCCAGGCCTTACAGACTTGGTCTCATTAGAAACTCTGTACAAGGGGCAGGCACTGTTGATGTATTAACGAGGAGACTCTGAAGGCTCACTCCGAGAAGGTCATTAACTGTTCCAAGATCACACAGCCTTAACGGCAGACCCCCCAGGTGAACGCCAGTAGTTCTGTGAGCTGGCTTGTACTGGGAGGGAGTTTGGTGCCCTTGGACACCGCTCCTAAGGTAACGAAAGTTACTTACCTTGTAACAGGACAAGGGCAGATGAACAGGAGCCATGGCCCTTCTGAATTCTGGCAAGAGCAGAAAGGAGATATGCGTGGTTCAGACGAGACAGGAGTTAAAAATGTGGGGTCAAGCTCTTTGTGGAGGTCCTCATTTGTTTACAGTTAGTAAATACTAGCACTAGGTATTTCCCCAAGACCCAGGGTGGCGCTTCCCTGTCAGCGCTATGCCTGCGAGCCTTCCAGAAAGGCTGCCAGGAGCTTCATTTCAACCAGACCCCGGAGCCTCCCATGTCATTGACATTTAAGGAACACAGCACTAGCAAGAGTGTCCTCAACCCTGGCTGCATATCAGAATTATTGGAATGATAGTTGAACACACCTAGGCCCTGTATCAGGCTGCTCTGCGTCTTATCTGTGGTAATAGAGCCTGGGCATTCTGGGCCAGCTCGCCTGAAGATCCTGTAGTCAGTTAAAGGTGAGGACTATTGCTCTCACTCACTCTCTCACTTGTGGAACCAGCGTTAAACTCGCCTGGAAGGCATGTGAAAGTCCAGAGTTCTGGCACTCCTTCCCCTAGTAGCTGATTCTCCAGGCTTTGATCTGATCATTCTGGGACATTTTGGGAAGAACTGGTCTAGCATTTGAGGCAAAACTCCTGGTGTGTTGTGATTTACAAAGGGAAACTCATATGGAAATACACACAGGCAGTATGGCTGCGAGGCACCCTGGGGGCTGGGGAGCAGATATTTCCTAGAGGAGATGATACAGACCAAGTCTTGCATGTAAGCAAGAGTTGGCCGGGTGGTGGTGGCGCACACCTTTAATCCCAGCACTCGGGAGCCAGAGACAGGCAAATTCCGGAGGCTGAGGCCAACCTGGTCTACAGAGCGAGTTCTAGGACAGCCAGGACTACACAGAGAAACCCTGTCTCAAAAATTAAAAACTAAAAAAAAAGTTAACCAGAAAAGTCGGGGGTAAGAACAGCGGACTTAGGGAAGACTTTATGCAAAGAACTGGCTGGGGTGTAAGAGTTGGTGCAGGGAGCAAGGCTCAGGATGGGAGAAGCTGGGGACACACAGCTGTCGCCACTTGAATAATCCAGTAAATCTGAGGAAACAGAGATTTACAGGAGTCACATGTTCAGAGGCCTGCCCTGGCCTTTCCTAAAGATTCGCTAAACCCAGCGTCTGAGATTGGGTCTAGATAGCTAGTTTTACTTTATCAGGCCCCGCCCCTGGCTCCATTCCTTCCTTTCCGGTCCTCACTTTTGTTCCGGTTTCGATATTCCAGCCATGGGTAGTTGAACATTGACTTGGGGATTTGGGCGAAATTGGACTGGTTTTCGTGGCCCATCCTCTTTGGTGTAGGGCAGAGGTGAACCAGGACAGCCAAAAAATTCAAGGGCGTGAAGCAAAGTGGGGCGCTGCTTGACGAGGCCCTTCCTTCCGCTGGCAAAGAGAAACCAGGGAGACACTGGACTTCTGGAGAGGGAAGCTTCCGAGAGCCGAGCAACCATGTTGCCTATGGAAACAGAACCCGGTTCCGTTGTTGAGCCCCACTTCTGGCCCCTGTTGGCCTGCTGACTGAACTGCTCGCCGAACTCCATTTCCCTCAGCAGGAAAGCGGCAAAGTCACATAAGTCTGCTCAGTGGCTTTGATGGGGCCCGGCGTGTGTTTGTGAACCACCAAGCCATGTGAGGGGCAGGAGTTGTTCACAGACTGACTTCAGGAAAATGATAGGGATAGAAAAACCTCATTTATTCGTACATCCCTCCTTGCTGGTAGAAGGCTGTGTGGTAAGGAGCTGCCGTTCGTGTCTCTTCTGTTTGCTTGTGTTGTTCGTTCTATCTACCTCGCGGCCTTTCCCCTCCCTTGCTACCTGACCCAGACCTTTGGAATCCGTGTCGGTGCTATGCCATTTCTGAAGGCTTTCCTCCCCAAGCTTCCTTCCCCACCTGACTCCACCCCGGTACCTAACAGTGCTGGCGTGCAGTAGGTCAACACACAGCAGGAAGCCTACTGTGTGTCTTCTTTTCTGTTGCTGTGGTTAAAATGCCCTGACAGAGGCAACTTACGGATGAAAGGGTTTGTTTTATTTCATGGTTCAGGGGGCAATCCATTATGGCAGCAGGCTGTCAGTCACAGTGAGAACAACTGTGCTTTTCATATTCTCTTCGTTCAGCCCGGGGCCTAGCCCTGTGGTGCTGCCCCCATTAAAGTAGATCTTCCTACTACTAATAAGCTGATTAAGAGGCTGGAGAGGTAGCTCATCAGCTAAGATCATTAGTGAAGACCTGGGTTTGGTTCCCAGCACCTACATGGCCACTTACGATGGTTTATAAGAACACACAAGGTGCACAGACATGCAGGTAAACACTCATACACATAAAATAAATATAATTTTTAAATTTATGCTCTAAAAAGAAAAAGGGAAATTCCTTCCAGGTATGCCAGTGGCTTGATTCCATACTCATTCAGGGTTTCTCTGTGTAACAGCTCCGGCTTTCCTAGAACTTGCTTTGTAGACCAGATTGGCCTGGAATTCATAGAGATCCACCTGCCTCTGCCTNTGTGGTTGCTGGGAATTGAACTCAGGACCTTTGGAAGAACAGGCAATGCTCTTAACCTCTGAGCCATCTCTCCAGCCCCCGAGACAAGGTTTCTTTATGAAGCCTTGACTGTCCTGGATCTCCCTCTGTAGACCAGGCTGGCCTCAAACTCATAGATCTGCCTGTCTCTGCCTTCCTAGCGCTGGGATCAAAGGTGTGCACCACTACTTTCTGGCCTGAATCAGAGTCTTACTTAAAAAAAATGCTGAAGAGGGCTTTACTGAGACAGTGGGAAGGTGTGATGATGTATATTTGATGACTATGTTTTAGAAAACAGTGTCAGTGTTAGTTTCCTGTGTTTTCACTCTGTGGTTGTATGAAATGTTCTTGTCACTAGTAGATGATACTGAAACCCTTCGCAGTGTAGTGGTTTTGCATATGCAGCTTTGAATGGCTCAGAAAAAAAATGTGTATACCAGAGAAGAGGGGAGAATTTTTAAAATTTATTTGTAAATTTTTGTGTTTAAAATTTTGTAAATTGAGCATGGGCAAACATAAAGGCCTTTGTATCAGATCTAGTGGGTTTAGAAACTTTTTAGCTTTGTTTTCCTTTTGTTTGTGGAGCTTTGGGCAGATTCTATGTTCCCATGAGTTTTACTGAGTGTTGAGGTGATGAGATGGCTCAGGGGTTAAAGATGTTGCCTGCACAAGCCTGTTTACCTGAGTTGACCCCGGGGCCCTCACGAGAAGATAAAAGGAGAAGGTGAAACCCACTCACATGTCCATTCCCCAATCCTCTGTGTGCGTGTGTGTGTGTGTGTGTGTGTGTGTGTGTGTGTGTCTGCCTGCCTGTCTGTCTGTTTTCCTATCTCTCACACAATTTAAAAATGAAAACATGGGCGGTGGTGGCACACGACTTTAATTCCAGCACCTAGGAGGCAGAGACATGAGAATCTCTGTAAGTTCGAGGCCAGCCTGGTCTACAGAGCTAGTTACAGGACAGGATCCAAAGCTACAGAGAAACCCTGTCTTGAAAAACCAAACCAAACCAAACCAAACAAACAAACAAAGGACTGGAGAGATGGCTCAGTGATTAAGGGCACTGGTCTCTCTTCTGGAGGACCCAGGTTCAATCCCCAGAACCCACATGGCAGCTCACAACTAACTGTCCTTAACTCCAGCTCCAGGGAATCTGCTGCTCTGTCCTGGCCTCCTTGGGCACCTCATATAGATCACACATACACACAAATAAAAATAAGATAAATCTTTATTACTCTTAAAAAAAATTTACGGGCTGGAGAGATGGCTCAGAGGTTAAGAGCATTGACTGTTCCTCCAGAGGTCCTGAGTTTAATCCCCAGCAACCACATGGTGGCTCACAACCATCTATAATGAGATCTGTCTGGTGCCCTCTTCTGGTACAAAGTCATACATGCAGGTAGAGCACTCATACATAAAATAAATAATTCAATAAATCTTTAAAAAATGAACACAGTTTTGTACTGTAAATGGATCTAATATTAGTGCCCTGTCTGTCTGTCTGTCTGTCTGTCTGTCTCACACACATAATTTAATAATGAAAACAGTTTTGACCTGTAAACAGATCTACTATTAGTGCCTACCCCTAAGGTTATAAAACGAAAGAGGGTGATGGATGTGAGGGGCCGAGCCAATGCTTGGCACATAGTGCTCAACTAATGTTATCTAAACTATGACTGCATCTGTTCCTATATGTGTTCACCTGAAGGGACACATGGGTGGGAAAGGTAAACTACCCCTACCCCCCATCCAGTGCTGGTACAGTTGGCACAGTTATCAAAAACCTTATCTAAAATAATGTAGGCCTCAAGTCATCTTCTAGGGACAATGATAGTGTTAGAGGAGCCCACTGGAGATAAGGCATGGGTCAGGCATCAAAGCCTGAGGAAGCAGGGAGGTGTAATGGCCGGGGTCCAGATAAACCCTTGGAGACTTATAGGTAGTACGTCATGATACTTAGATTCCAACCCTAGTAGGTAAGTCACTGGCTACTTTACCAGCTTTGCCTATTTATGCTTAATTTCCAGAGGGTGTTGGCTCCCAGCCTTGCTAACTGCACAGATCATACGTTTGATGATGTTATCAGGTGTGTGCCTCGATCTCTGCATGCTTAATACTTGTAGGGAAGAGGCTTCCTTAGGAAAAAAGAAAACCAGAAACCAGCCGTGGTCCTTGTATCAGAAATTTTAATGAAATGCTGATTTCTTGGGTTTGCTGCGCAGAGCCTGTGAGGGCCCGAGACATGAACATTTGTGTATGGGGTCTCCATTTTCCTTCTTTGCTTGAGAGATCCACAGGCTTCTTTCCTGGTCCCCAAACCAAGCTGAGAAGCCTTCAGCTCAAAGTCTGGAGACTTGCTGTTGTCATGGGCAGGGCCTCAGTAGACCTCCCAGGCTCTAGGGGAGGATACTGCTATAATCTCTAGATATGGAAGCATCTCTGCCCTCCCAGGAATGAGTGGGAGTATGGGGCTGATGAGTACCATCCCCAAGCTGGTCAGGACTACAGCAAGCAAGGACAGGTAAGATATACAGGATCAGGCTCTAGAAACCCTCTATTCTACTTCATCTCCAAATAGTTGATGTATTCTTGAACCCACTTCTTCTTTGGATTGGCGCACACTTGACGGTTCTTACGGGTGACAAAGCTGTAGGAGAGAGGAAGAGGTTAACAGCGGGGCAGCTTTTTGTGTACGGAGACTGAAAAGCATATAGGGAAATGGTTGTGGGAGGTGGGTAGGGCTTTGTTGTAGCTCAGGGCGGTTTTCTTCCTTTTAGGAGACATTTCTTCTTCTGTTGGAACTAAAGGCTTCCAGCTACAGCCAGAGTTTCAATCACGTTAATTCCCTACAAACACACAAATCTAGAACTCAGCATGGAGTAGACCAAGCATTGGCCTTTTCTTGGCCCTTTCCCTTGCTCTAGGCCTTATGCTGAGTGCTGAGTTTAAAGAAGTTGGGTATTGATTGTACTTAAATCAGAACCCGAGTTGAGGAAGAGGGAGCCCTAGGACTTGCTAGTGGCTCTTCTTGTCACTCTCAGCCTGTAGCTGGGGAGTCAGAGGACCAGGATAACAACGCCGCAGTCAGACTTTCTTGGGCTTCCATTTCCTCCTCCTCCTTTATGTGGTATGTGATACCAAAGAGCAAGTCATCTTGGGTAAGTCTTCCTTTCCTTCCCTCCTCCATTTTTGGGGCCCTTTGCTCATCTGATTTCCCTTTCTACCTTCCTCATAAGAGCAGGTGTCGTCAAGGACACTGCCCCCTTGAGTTCTCTTCCCTCCAGCTCTGGCCCCAGGCCTGGCATATAGTTGATGCTTGATGTACATTTATTAAATGAGTGAGTGGATGGATGATTGCATTCATTTCTAACACACACCCACCAGACCATTTAGATAACGACAATAGCAGGTTGATCATTCTCTATACCCATTTTGTGCCAGGGGATGGTCTAAGGACCCTGCCTCTTTCCTCAGAGGATTAGCTGAGCTGGATTGGGTGTGAACTATGGAAACTTTGGGGTCTTAACTGGAGAAGGATGGTGGAGTGGATCTTCTCCAGGATGTTTCAGCTTGTGCTCACACCAAAGTTTGCATCCTAGGAACTGTGTCTGTCAGGGTAGGCAGGATCCTCTAAGGCACTGGTTCTCAACCTCCCTAATTCTGCAACCCTTTAATACAGTTCCTCATGCTGTAGTGACCCCAACCGTAAGATTATTTCCATTGCTACTTCAGAACTGCAATGCTGCTACTGTTATGAGTCATAATGTAAATATTTTTGACATAGAGGTTTGGCAGAGGGGTCGCAACGGGCAGATTGAGAAGCAGTGCCGGAAGGATACTGTGTCCAGTTCTTTTTATGTTACAGCTGGGGACTGAGCTGGAGGTGAGAAGCCATGGATCCCTGAGGAGCCTAGAGGGTGGGTGGGGATGATAAGGGGCACTCTCTGAGAAAGGTCGTGACAGGGCTATAGTCAGAGCACGGCAGGCAGGAGTGGGGTGGGGTGGTCAGGGCTTCTGTACCCCAAAGGGGAACCCATAGGGCTGAGACTCACACGACTGCGGAGTTGGAGCACTTGCTGCTGGTGTAGAAATACTCCTTGACATGGGCACGAGGCAGCGTGAGGGAGAGGTAGGAGAAGCAGCAGGGAGTGGTGTCCGCGCCATCTGGGGGAAGGAAGAGAGGAAGAGGAAGGAGAGCCTTTTCTTAAAGGTCAGTTGCACTGGACACTGGGCTGGGCCCTCGGCATGATTTATCTGAAAGCAGCGTCTGTTGTCATCTATCCTGGCGGAAATGGAGGCTCAAAGGGCACAGTTGCCACACTGGAGATTTCAACAGCAGCCCGAAAGGATCTGTTCAAACCCTACATGGTCCCTGAGCCAAGCTTGTGCATTTTCCTCTGTCCCATCACCTGCGGGGCACCTTCTCTGCTCTGGACCCTCTGCCTTGTTCTTCAGCTCCCCTAGTGGATTCCAAGCTTGGTTTCTTTGGGGTGTAGAATGCAATCTAGGTAAGCATCCGAAGACTATAACTTATGATCCTATATGGGACCTGAAAGTGCCTATCACACTCGCTGTAGTGAAGGGCTCTGAGCAGAGAAGCTCTCAGTGGTCAGTCAATTCAAGATGTCACACAGCGGCACAGTTGTCACCTCGCAGCAGAGCTGTGGGGCTTATCTTCCCAGCCAGATAGGGCTGCTTGGGATACCGGTTTCCACACTCCAGCAGTGTGCACCCTTAGACAAGAATCTGTCTCCCTGGGCCTCTGTTTCCCATCGTAAGTCAAGAACAGCCACTGCAAGCCTAGTTGTAATAAACAGGTTGGCACAAGTAAAGGAATCTGCATGATGCCTGACCTGTATAGGCACTTAGTTCCTCTCTCTCTCTCTCTCTCTCTCTCTCTCTCTCTCTCTCTCTCTCTCTCTCTCTGCCCCATTTCTTTTCTATCTATGAAACAAGAGACTATCACACCTCACACACCGCGGGCACTTTAAAAAGTATTAGACATTTCTTAGAAACCATTCTGGTGACAGATACAAGTGAGTCATTTTCCAAGGTCAGCCTGAGCTACCCTGCCTCACCAGTCCACACTTTAGGGTGCCTGCAGAGTTCATAGTGTAGACTGTGGAGACACAGACAAGTCCATTGTCGGGGAAGCATCCTGCCATAATGTGGCTTAGCGACCTAACAGGGATGACAAGATGATAAGGATGACGAGGGGCGGAGGCAGCATACATGCTTTGACTGGGGTGGCAGGATGGGGTGAGCATCTAGACAGAGTGTGAATGGTGGTGGTCAGAGCCCTGGACTTACACGGAGAGGCGGATGCAGGAGCGCAGAGGGTGGCAGCAGTGAGGATGACGGCGAGGGCAACTGCGGAGATCTTCATGGTACCCAGGGCAGAGGCTGCGGGAGATGCCTTCGTTGTCTCAGGATCCTCTGCAGGGATGCTCTGCAGCTCAGGCAGACCTTTTATAGACGCCAGGGTAGCAGAGGAAGTGCCCCCTCCCTCGGGTTGGGGGAGTTTTCACAGTAGACACCAGACACTAGCTGCTGTCACAGTGAAATCCACAGAATGGAAACGAAAACTGAAATCTCCTCCAGAAGTGTATGACTCTGCCTCTACTGCCCTCCGGTCCAGGGATGACTATCGGTTTCCTCCCCGGCCTCCCCCACATCACCCTTCCTCTGCGGCACCCTCAGATCTCTCTGCACAAGCAGGTCCTCCCCAGACAGCAGGGAGCTGCTGCCTTAAGGCAGATGGGGGTCAGTTAAGTTAAGGTCAAGACCTATTGATCTTCACTTGGCAACTTCCCAAGTTCTTCCTACTTTCTCCGTGGAAGGGTGTTTGTCATGCGTGCACTATATCAGAAACAGAACACACTTGCGCCGTTCTACAGCGTCAGACTTTATTGATAATACATTAACAAGGGATAGTGGGTTTGCTGACAGCAATTTGTCAAGTAATCCTGATTCCCTTGATAACCAGGTAGATATAGAGGTATTTACTGAATGATCTGAGGGTTAATATTAGTAGTTAAAACAGGAATAAAAGAGCCTGTGTCTTGTCTGTCCATCTATTTATCTATAATATCAATCTATTTATCATCTATATATCTACCTAGGTGCTAAGGGAACTGATAGGGCTTCAGAAGAGTCTCTATGGGATTAAAGATTAAAACTGTTGAGATCTGCTGGAGGTACCTACTGCAGAATCAAACTTCAGGGTCGCATGTCAGAGCCAAACCTCAGAGTCCAGTCCCAGCTAGAGGAGCAAAGTGGAAGAACATGGATGCTGTAGCAGTGAAAGGGAGGACTGGGTCCAGATGGACAGTGGACCAGCAAATGGATTGTAGGTCCAGGAGGATGAACTAGCGGATGGTAATTCCAGTAGGCTGTGCCACGGTGGGAATGGATCTGAGCTCAGGTTCTGGGCAATCTGGAATTCTGTCTGTTGGCTCTTTGACACATGTACCATGTGGTCAGATGACAGGTGGGTGGAGGCTGTTACCATCATGTTAAGCGGTATGGAGCCACCTGTCCTGTGTCTCACTTTGCTCCTTTGTCTATAAGTATAACTAAATATTAAAGAATAGGGACTCCTTGAACCACAGGGTTAGATCTGCAGACTTATTCATCCTGGAATACTGCAGCTCTGTGTACACGGGCCACTGTCCTTCCATGCCCCCACCTCCCTGCCCCGTATAACCGCAGATCTGTTTCTTGTTTTTTTAAGACTGTGTATTTTCATGAAGCCCTGCAGCATTGTTTCCCCTGTTAGCTCTCTATTGCTTATTAGTGACTTCGAGCAACTTGTTATTTCCTTTGGTCCTGCCTCTTCCTCTATGAACTGAGAAACAGCACAAAATCTATGTTGGTTAATCAAACCATTTAAGATAAGATGATTTTTCTTTTGACTATTTTTTAGAGACCTGAACAGATACACTTGTGGGCTTCTGAGTCCTTTTGCCAGCTCTTATCAACGCTGACACCCATGGTGTGTGTTTACACAAGCCTTTCTGGTAGCCCACAGTCCTCCAGCCATGCGCTACTCATCCCCTAGCCTGGTCTAGTATTTGTTTTGCTTTCTTTCTTTCATTGGACTCTTCCCAAGCTGAGCTGGCTCTTGGCCCAGTCAGACTGATGTTATGAAGCCAGTTGCAGCCAAGGAAAATGAAATCCCATTTCACATGAATCCCAGAGCTTTAGTCAGACAAGGGGTTTCCCCAGGTCTATGTGGGGCAGCGCTGGCTCTTCTGGCCACTCCTATTAATGTGCCTGAAGCAGGGAAAGTCCAGTTTCTAGGCATCTGGCTCCCAGGAAAGCCAGAAGCAAAGGGTTTTAGTTTTTTTGCCCCAAGGGTTTTAGTTTCCCCATATGTAAATTGGAGTGTGCTTCTTGATTGGATTCCTTTCTCCTTCCTTTCATCTGAGACAGCAAGCTGCTGGCTCCCACCCTCTGCTTCCAGAGGGTCCTGTTGGACAAGGCACTTCAGTAGCTATTACCCCTGTTTCTAAAGCCGGCTCCTCAACCACATTCAAGCTCGAGGTTTCCAGCCTAGCCCCGGCAGCTCTTCTCACCTTCACCACACAGGCTCTGAGCACGCACTTGCTTTCTGCAGCTGGAGACCACATGCGGTGTGTTTGCTGATGAGCATGTGTGTGTGTGTGTGTGTGTGTGTGTGTGTGTGTGTCAGAGAGGAGCCCCCACGAGGGTCAGAGGAGCGAGGGTGGTGGGAGCATGTGTTCTTTCAAAATTGCTCATCAACAGATAACTTTAGGCCTCCTCTGCCATGAGAAGAGTGCATTTTCATTGTTTTCTTCTGCACGTCGCTTCGAGGATTCCCTTTTTTTGTTTCATACCTCTGGTGAAAATTTTTATTCTAACTCTTTAGGAATGCTTACTGCCAGAGTGCGGGCCCCTCGGTTCTGCTGCCCCTCCCCTCCAGAAGGAAGTCCGATTGGAGCAAGGCAGACTTGAATTTGAAATCAGATAGCCCTGGCTGTCTCTGTGCCATTTGTTAAATCTACTGTTTGGTTTCTCTTATGGAACCTGGGCTGTGAACGGGTACCCAGTCCTAGGAGACCCAGGAGGACCAATGGAGGCAATCAGGCAGTGACCATTGCTGGCTCTCAGAAGATACATACTTAAAATCCAGTTCCCAAACTTCCACGCCCCAGCACTTCTTTCCTTCCGTTCTCCCCAGGAAAGAGTTCGTGTCAGCTGAGACTTTGGAGGCAGAAAGTGATGCCCCATCAACTCCAAGTGTCAGGCTAGATCCTTGAATAAACTCCAGGTCTCAGGCTGGACTCGTGAGAGATTATTCTATCTAGGGAGATATCAGTCCTGAATACTCTGCCTCTGCCTACCTTGCCTCTTCTCCCTTCCTGGCTGCCCCGCCCCCACAGGCTGCCCCACCTCCATAGGCTGCCCCACCCCCACAGGCTGATTTTGACAGACGGGCTTATGAAGACAGTGACAAAAGTCCCCAGATTCTGTCCCCCCCCCCCTTTTTTTTTTGATCTGGCCCAGGAAAATCCCTGGTTCCCTATGACTTTCTTCCGGTCTCATAGGTGGGAGTCTCCAATTCCAGGTTATTCTATGCTGCCTCCCCTTCTGCCACTGCCCACCCCATCAGCACCAAAGCCTCAGAATCTTCTCCCCTCAGAACCTCCCTAGGTCTGTAGTATTAGGGATGCTTGGGTGGGTAGGGAAGTCCCCTTGGGGAATTTCGTTAAGTTGGAGTTTGGAAATTCTACATCTTAGTCATACTTCCTAACGTGTGCTTTGGATGTGGAGTGAGCAAGGGACCCGGATGTAGGAGGCCTAGAGTCTAGTCCCAACCATGTGCTAGACCTAGCTGTGAGAAGCTGTGAGATTTGGCAAGGCTTTTGTGAATCTTGGTTTCTTCAGCAGAGAAATAGAGGGGTAACAGTATCGTCTTGAGGCCCTCTCCTTCTCATTTAAAAAATAAAATAGTAGGTGATTTCTCGTGCACTGGAGAGAGAACTGGATGCCCATTTCCCTGAAAGTCAGCATATAGTATTCCTCCTGTGGGTAAGGCTGGAAGGTTTTTTTTTTTTTTTTTCCCTTCATTTTCCGGATCCTGGAGACTCACAGTACCACCCAGCTCACGTAGTTCCTTCTGTGGGCAGTTCTGTGGTCCATTTACCCTCCGTACCACCCTGTCACTCACCCACTTCAGCCTCCACCCGTCCAACCTTTCATCTATGCAGTGGAGACATCTCCTGTCTGTTAACATGCCTTGTTCACAGGATAAAGCAGCATTTGCTGACTCAGTCTAGAAGGTGATGTGTTGGGGGTGATGTGGAGCAGCTGATAGAAAGGTCAGAACATAGGAGATGCGGTGTGGAAGGGGGCAGGTGGCAGAGTGTTGTCTCTCAACTGGATCCACGTGGTTCTTGTAACACCGAGGATTTCCGTTCTAGGGGAGGAAGTACTAGCATTGTGATTGGCTTGCTGGGAGGAGGCACCTGCTCTTTAGGACCATTGAGAACAAATGCGGTGGGGAGGAGGGGTGATGCCGTGCAGGAGTGTCAGGGTATCACCAGACTGAAGCATGTTTGCCATGTAGAAAAACTAAACAAATAAACGGACCAATCCCCTGCTTGCTCACATCCCTGTCTCCATTCACTCTCCTCCTTCTGTGTTCTTAGCCAAAAACTGCACCTTTACAGAGTGCCCATTGTGCTCCAAACAATGAGCTAAGCACTTAGACATGGTATGTTTGCTTTCTGTTTCTGTGATAAACACCACAACCAAAGCGACTTGGGGAGAAGATGGTTTATTTCATCCTACAGCTTACAGACCATTGCGAAAGGGGTTCAGGGCAGGAACTCAGGGCAGGAACCAAAACCCAGACGGCAGAGGAGTGTTGCTTACTGGCCTGCTCTCTCCAGCTCAGGACTACTGGTCTGAGGGTGTCATACCACCCCTAGGCCTCCAGTGAGGAAGATCTAAAATCTCCTCATAAGGGAGTCATCAACAGTTACAACAGAGATGAGGACACAGGGATCTATACACTGGTATCTGTGTACTTGGAAGGCGTGCCGGAAAGCCCACTGCTAGAGACAGAGCCACTTCCTTCTAGGTATGGGACATTAAGAGGTGAACATGTCAGAGCCCCAGAAGGTTGCTTATCATGGGGAAGCCCAGAAAACAGCTGGGATTCAGCACACGGGGGACAAGGTGTACCTCACTTCCCACATCCGTGGAATGGGAAACATGAACATAATTGTTTCCTTGGCTGCCTTCAAACACTGCTGTGGAGGTGAAGTGAGCTGATGGCTGTGGAGTCACTTTCCAAGTGGCAAAAGGGGAAACTGAGTCCCATAGTTCCATGCATCCCAGAGTGGCTCCTGTGTTGCTGGCGATTTCTACACTGCCCACCACCCACTGGTGACACTGGAGAGGGTTTGTAAAGTGGTTTTGATCCTTTGGTAGGAGGCAGAGAGCAGTCAGTACTAACCACCTCAGAGAAAGTGGATGAGCAAGGCTCTGGGGCCTAAGGTGGGTTGGGAATGGCGGCTGGATAAGGATGTAGGCGTGGGCCTGGGCTTGGTTTCTGGTGGATTCAGAGGGCCTCAATGATCTGAACTCTGAGCCCTTTGGGAGTCTGCAATTATTTCAGCTCATCGTAGGAAGGAGCTGGGTTCTCCAAGCTGTAGCCAGGTCACCCCAGGAGCTGACGTCAACGGGCCTGTGATGAAGCATCTGCGAAGGAATTCACCAAGATAGAAGGAGGCAAAAGTAGTTTGTAGACACAGTGTGGGGCATCAGGCAAAGCAACGGAGAGAAGCTCCTGGCACAGATGGAGTCCAAGGGGTAGTTTTTATTTTAATTAAAAAATTTGTAAATGTACAGCTTCACTGTGTAGTCCTGGCTTGGACTTGGAACTTGCTATATAGAGCAGGCTAGTCTCAGACTCAGGCTGCCGCTGCCTCCCAACTGCTGGGTTTAAAGTCAAGCACCACTATGCCTGGCTGCTTTTACGGCCAGGGTTGTTCTACAACAGCAGTTAGGGAGTATTACAATCTTCCATTGTCCTGGAACAGTTGTAGCTGGAGCCCATCATGATCAACCATTAACCAGAGCCTGGGGTTGAGACAATGGTAACCTTGACCTGAGTCCAAAATGGGTCAGTATCCCCACGAGTTCTAAAACGACATTCACGCTTGGCAGGTAGGGTTGGCGATAGGTAATGTTCTAAGGGGGTAATGCCTGCTCAAACACTACTGGCCTTGCTCCGAGACAGACTGCTCCAGTAGCAAAGGTAGTCTCATTCTAAGACTAACCGGCTCCCTGCAGCAGTCAGTCCCAGAACAACACTGAGGTCACTGTTTAAGGTGGGAGGGCATAGATTCTTAGAGGAATTCTCCGTGGATTTGCGGGACGCAAGGCTATGACTTCGTAAGACAGGTCACCTCTTTGAACTTCAGCTCTCTCATCTTGCTGTGAAATTGACAGCTAGCTCATGGGCAGCGGCCTGGCAATGGCTCTGACTTACCTTCACTTACTCTCTGATGAGTTTCTGGGCTAAGCACAAGCCTGCCTGGCCCTACTCCACTAATCTCAAACAGCTATCCATCTTTTTTCATAGGAAAAGCATTTCCTTGGCCTTCCTTCATTGATGGTGAGCTGTGCATTGCTACAACATCTGTGGAATTTGGCACAATCTGCTAAAGAATTTGGAAAGAGCATATTGAATTAATAAGCACTTGGAATCCTACTTAACCTGACTTTCACGGAGTCATCTCTCATTTGTACTAATGCATCTACAACTTACTCTATGTAATATCGGGGTTTGTGTTAATGAAGAGTGAGTGGGCACAGCTGAATTGTCCATCATAAAGGGCTGATACATAAGCAACACCAGGACCCCCCGGCCTACACCAAGGTCTCCTGTTGGTTTGGAGGACATCTGCTTTCTTTAATAATTCTGGCAAAGACATTGTATGTTTCATCTTTGGTCCTTCCTGACAAGGTATGTAGCTACTTTCTGCCTACCTCGTGAACCCCGAGTGTGCTTTAGTAACAGATGAGATAAAAACAGGAAAATATGATTTCCTACCAAGAAATGGCAGAGCCTATCTTGTGATAAGGAGTCCTTTTCCACGGTCGACACCACACACATCATGTTTATCTGCATGTGAACTTGGCAGCCCGTGCTAGTCCCTGAGAGGGAGCATCCTGTACCCCAGAGGCACTTCTCCACTGCTCCCCAAGACCCTTCACCCTCCTGAAAAGATGCTGCTTTCCACGCAGTGGACCCAGCCGAGCCTCACAGCTGGGTGCATCAGCCTTCCTGTGCCTTCACAGCATAACCACACCCAAGGAAGACACACCGACACCAACACCTTTACTCTGTCGTTGCAGATAACCACAGCGCTGTGAGCTCACGAGCTCAATGACCGTGTCATGTACAGCAGACAGCATTGCACAACACCCCCCCACCGTCCTTTTCCCCCTCTTCTTCCGTGAGGCCCTTGGAGCCTTGCTGGGATGCTGTAGATGTTTCATTTAGAGCTGAGCACTCCACAGCCGTGGATTCTCAGCCATCTGACCAGTTATGAATGAGTCTTTGCATTAACCGTTGTCCACTGCAAAAGGTTTCTGACCAAGGCTGAGAACAGTACTGCTACGTAGATATAAACATATAAATATTTAGAAGGCAGTTTGCCAGCATGAGTATTCAGGAAAGCAACTGCAGTGGATTTCTTACTACAGTCTATGATCTCCCTAGCCATTAGAAAACCAAAAAATTAAATTTGTTTTTTATTTTTTTTTTGCATATGAGTGTTTTGCTTATATGCATGTCTGTGCACCACATGTATGGGTGGTGTCTGAGGAGGTCAGAAGAGGGCATATATAATCTCTCAGAACTGGAGTTATAGATGGTTGAGTTGTCGTGTGGATGCTAGGAATCAAGCCTTGGTCCTCTTCAAAAGCAAATACTCTTAACCATTGACCCACCTCTCCAGTCCTGCCGTAGGTGCTGGTGCTCTGTGGTACATGGGCCAGTGGAAGAAAGAGTCACTCCAGCATGTTTTACGGCTTCTGCAGCAGCAGCAGGGGAGTCAGCTTGTGATAAACTGATGCCTCGTGGCTGTGCAAAAGTCTTTAGTGTTACACAAGGGCACTTTCTGGCTAATCACTTTCTGCATACTAAAACAACCTATCTGGAGTTGTTTGAAGGACCTAGTACCTAAGCAGTTCTCAGCCGTATGAGACTGCCTGGGTCGCCAAAGATTCTGAAATCCTCCAAGGAAGAGCAACTCAGCAATCACTGACTTTCAACAAGAGGTTACTTCAAAGCCTCGGTGCCGCCAGTCTGGAATTCATGCCAGATACAATGGATCTGTCGACTCTTTCACTACACATAGGAGTTTGATCAGGTTTACAACATCGGGCATGAATTCCCTTTAGTGGAGTAAATCTAAGACCCAATCAGAAAGCTGTTGGTCACCCCTATAACACCATGCCACCATTGCACCAATGGGCACATCTTGCCGGGCAGGGTCAGTAGTGTATCATTCTGTGTTCAGTTTTGGATAAGACAATTGATGTCTTTTCTCCCACAGTGGATAGAAGTGCAAGTGAAAGCTAGCCAGTAGGAAGGAAGTTTCCAGATTACTTCTTTATTTCTCTGTGTTCCACAACCAACCTTTATAGTGTCTTTGGCAGTGGGATCTTGCAGGATCTTGCCATTTAGTAATAGTGGCTAGCCAAGAACATTGCCTGGGTTGTTTGGAGGGTCTGTGGGGCTTCCCTGATCCCATGCCCAGCATTAATAGACTTTGTCTTCTGGGGAAAGTGCTAGTGTTGATTATCCAGCACCCCACATCCCTTTTACTATCTATCTATCTATCTATCTATCTATCTATCTATCTATCTATCTATCTATCTATCTATCTATCAATTTTATTGTTTATTATGTACAGTGTTCCACCTGCATGTATGCCTGCAGGCCAGAAGAGGGCAGCACCAGATCTCATTACAGAGGGTTGCGAGCAACCAAGTGGTTGCTGGGAATTGAACACAGGACCTCTGGAAGAACAGCCAGTGCTCTTAACCTCTGAGCCATCTATCTCTCCAGCCCCTACAATCTACTTTTAATCATTGCTTTTTTTGTATGTTGCCCAGGGTTTTTTTCCCCCCCAAAGATGGACTTACTTCCTGTAGAGGTTGTTGAAAGGGACAAAATCTCAGGTTAAGTTTGTCATTCTAACGCAGCTAACCCTAGTGAGATTGGGTTTCTTTTTCTGTCCCTTGCCTTCTTAAGATGTGACTCCATCTGGCTTTGTGTGTGTCTAGAGATCACATCTGGGCACTAATCTTTCTGGTCAGTTGGGTTTGGCAAGAGTCCAGAGACAGCCACTCCCACTAGGACTGTGTGCTGGGCAGAGGCAGAGCAGCCCCCTTTCAGCTTCTTCTTAGTCCCTCAAAATATTCAGCAGAAGCCCAAACCATACAAAAGCTCCTTTCTACTTCTTGCTTTTTTTTTTTTTTTTTTTTTTTTTTTTTTTTTGTTTTTTTTTTTTTTTTTTTTTTTGATTTTTCGAGACAGGGATTCTCTATAGCTTGGGAGCCTGTCCTGGAACTAGCTCTTGTAGACCAGGCTGGCCTCGAACTCACAGAGATCCGCCTGCCTCTGCCTCCCGAGTGCTGGGATTAAAGGCGTGGGCCACCACCACCCGGCTACTTCTTGCTTTGGTGACTTGCATCTGCTGTTGTGTATAGCCTGCTTGGAAGCAAATTGAATAAAGCTTTGTTGGTGTTTTCCTGACAGTCTTTATCATATGAGTTCTTCTGGGCACAAAATAACAGTTTAGCTATTTGGCCGAGTTTAGTTTAGACCATTCGACCTGCGGTCAGTGAAGCGAATCCTTGTTGTTGTCTACTGAGGTTTTGTAGTCGCTGGGCTTCACGTGCTGAGTGACGGGACTGGGATTTGAACAGAGGTTAGTGTGATCCACGGCTGCTGTGCTGTGCCTCACTGCCTTATGGGAGCTAGCTCTCCAGCTTCCATCCTTGCCTATGCTGTGTTTTTCTACTTCTGTGTGTAACTCCACCTGAAAAGATACATGATCATTGAGAATGGAGCCTGACCTGGCATGGCAGGTCGCTTGGTATTTGCTTTCTTGAATGAGCAAAGCATGAGAGCTTGTTTTATATTTTTAATCCCTCAGGAAGGTCTGTGGTAGACTTCAGATGTAAGGGTGATTTTTCACATCTGTCTGTCTGTCTGTCTGTCTGTATTTACTTGCATATCACAGCAGGAGGTCAGAGGACAATCTGCAGGTAGTTGCTTCTCTCCAACCACGTGTGGGCTCTAGGGATCGATCTCAGCTTGTTAGGTTTGGGGGCAAGTGTCTTGATCCAGTGAGCCGTCTCCCTGGCTGGATCTTTGGTTTTTAGAGTAGCTGCTTCAAAGTCCTTCTCTGGTGATGCCATTATCTGGTTCACCTTAGAGCTGGCCTCTATTGCTTGAGGGTGGATCTCATTTCCCGGTGAGTCATTTTGGAATGTTTCTTGGACACTATGAATATTATGTTGTGGTAACTTGAGGTTCTGCTCTGCTACCCCTTTGAGTTTTCTGTCATTGTTTCAGCAGGCCACGAGCTTAGGTTCGAACCGCAAGCTGTCATGGATAGCAGCTCAGATCTTAGTTTCATTCTTTAGCTGCCAAATGGTTTTAGTCTAACCGAATTCGTATGGCTTAATGGTCAGCCAGAAACTTGCATTTGTACAAAGACTTTGGGATTCCCCTCTGTTGGCTTTTCCCCTTTCTGTGGTTCCCTTCTGTTCTCCCTGGTGACTGTTGTCCCAGCTGCCTTCCTCTGCTCCGTGGTCCAGAAACGCCACATAGTTTCTATTGGGTTTTAATGAGCCATATCCATCGTCAATGGCAGCTGCTGTTGACCTCATGTTACTAAATGATTTTAAAGATCACAACCTAGGTTCTGACCACCCTGACAAGCTCTCAAGACACCTGTTAAAGAGGCCAGTCATAGTGAAAAGCAGAGTGGCCACTGGGAAGAGATCAGTGACAACCCCCCTCCCCAGTCCTTTTTGTGTATGTGTGTGTGTGTGTGTGTGTGTGTGTGTGTGTGTGTGTTTTTGAGACAATATAATTTTGGCTGACTTGGAATTTGCTCTGTAGACCAGACCAGCTCTGAACTCAGAGATCTGTCTGCTTCTGCCTCCCTGAGTGCTGGGATTAAAATCGTTCATCACGACAACCAGCCCAAGTCCTTCTTTGGGGTACTGATATGTGGTTTAGGTTTGAGTAGAGGACAACAGGTATTGGTAAGTGAGCAGTCCTGCTCAAGGTGTGGTCTGTCCCATCATTGGCCATCATCAACTCCTGTCTGGCTTGCAAGGTGGCCTCACAATTTGTCAGAACTGGGAGAAAAATTTCTCCTCTAGTGGCACCAATCTTCGGATTTTCCTCCCCCACTCCCCTTCTCAGATGCCTGGGGAAATTCCAGTTCTTCAGGTTCATTATTTCAGAAATCTGATTGCCAAGAGGAGGATGTCCTAGTGCACTTCCTTGTTGCCGTAAATAGATGCACTGAGCAAAAGCAACCTGGGAGGAAGGGTTTTCTTTCGGTTTACAGGAACCCAGGCAGGAGTTTGAAGCAGAAGCCAATGTAGGACCGCTGCTAAATTGGTTTGCTCTTCGGCTTGCTCAGCTAACCTTTTACAGCCCAGGCCCATCTGCCTAGGGGTGGTGCTGACCACAGTGAGATGGGCCCTCCGATATCAATAAGCTGTCAAGAAAATGCCCTCCAGACAGGCCCAAAAACCAGTCTGCCTGAGACAATTCCTTAATTAAGGGTCCTTCTTCCCACATGGCTCTAGTTTGTGCCACGGTGACAAAAACTGGCATTGAGGAATACAAATCTCTCTTTAGAACATCTTTTACTCATTTGTTGTTCATTTGTTTGTTTTATTGACACAAGATTTCACTTTGTAGCTTTCTGTAGATTGTCCTTGCTTGGGCCTGGAGAGGTGGCTCAGTGGTTCCTAGCACCGACCGCTCTTCCAGAGGACTGGGCCTTGCTTCACAGCACCCACAGGGCAGCTCACAGCTCACACACCACTCACAGCCGTCTGAACTCCAGTTCCAGAGAATTCCCTTTTCTGGCCTCAGTGGTACACAGACAAACATGCAAGCAATGTAAGGGCCAAAGTTAAACCTGCAAGTCCCACTTGTCCAAGGACAGGTAGCTTCCTAGAATGCTGGAGGCTATATATAGGTAATAACAAACCATGTGTTTTCGACCCCCTAATCAATTTTTTGACTCAACTGCTCCGGATATGCTTGATTATATGTAGGCAGGAGTTATGTGGGTAGGAGATAAGTCAGGATGTATGCTTGCCCCTGATTGGACCGATGGGAAATATGGTGGCTTTATGGTTTTGTCTTTCTAAACCTCTGCACAATGTGACTCAGTGCCATTTTCTGGGAACCCAGCAATGGACTTGGTTATTATCCTAGCCAATGTTTAATTAAAGCTTGTTTCAAATTTGACTCAAAATCATGGTCATGGTCTTATTCTAGCCCAGTGGGATCAGCAACAAAGTACTCATATGCATAAAATAAATCTTTTTATTCTATTTTTATAATATTTTTATTTATTCTTTTAGAGTCTTAGACAATGCATTTTGATCATATTTGTTTCTCTCCCCAAGCTCCCCTCAGCTCTTCCCTCATCTCTCATGGAATCTGATTTCCATTGAGCAAATACTCCCAAGCGTGGGGCTAGAATAAGACCATTGTTAAAAGCATGACGAAATTAGTAGGAAACAAGGCTTCAAATTATTTAAAGTTAGCCCTTTAAAAATTATATTAAAAGTAGGTCAGCATTTGCCAAAGTGTATTCTCACATCATTTTCACTCCTGCAGGTAGACCAAACACACACACACACACACACACGCACACACACACACACACACACACGCACACGCACACACACAGGAATTGCTGTATGCCTGCTGCTCAGTTCTATTTTCAATGCCTCGCCAAAGTCCAACTGCTTCTGTATTTCAAGTTCTCAGTCATATTTTCAAAACTGCTCCTCAGGGTTTATTGCCCTTCCTTGTGGAGCAGTTAGTCAGGCATTTTAGGTGCTTGGGTCTCTGGGCTGGAAACCTAATCCAGGGGGATTGGTGAATCAGGACCTGAAATAGGGTTCTGCTAACATCGCGTTTCTTGGAGGGCCTCATCAGAGGGGACCAAGCTGTCCTCTCGCAGTCTTCCCCATTACTCCCACCCAGCTTCGTGACGTTTTATGGAAACTCGTGTGTGTATGCTAGTGTATGGCCTCTCTACTCACTCAAAGCCGAGCTCTGTGCAAACAGTCTGTAGTGTAGATCAAAAGCCTTAGTTCCCTGACCGGGAGAGAATGCAGGCAGAAGAAGGGAGATGTGCGTAAGAGGAGATGTCTTGGACTTACAGACACACCGGTGTTCTGTAATGAGTTCGCGAGCCCTTTGAAAAGAAACTAATTGCCATGGCTTTTAGCCACTGGGTGGCAGTATCTACCAATTTTCCCAGGATGAAGTTAGTCCAATTTCTCCAGGATTGGGTTGATCCTAAATTAGCTCCAAATCCTTTTATTTCCTCCGGGACACAATTTAAAATGCTTGTGGTGGCTCATCTAGACCCTGACCCCTGGCTTGCAGCCCAAATGGCTGTATAAAGACTACCATGACCCACCCCCAAGCTTTGTGTGAATCTCAAGATAGATGTTTAGTGAGCCTGCCAAATACCAAGGGCCTTGGGTAGGAGCAATGACAAATGAAAAGAAGCAGTTGGTCCCAACCAAGGGAACCGGGCAGCTGAGTTCAGCTGGCTCGAGCAGTGAGTGCCCTGAATGCAATGGATTCACTCCTCTCCTGTGCACTTAAGAATGGGGTCAGGTTATGCATTATCTTTACAAGAACTGAGAAAATTGTCTGTGCTTAGGGTCCAGAGGCAGATCCTTTTGTAGCCAGGCAGGGTCAGGTTCTGAGTGTGTGTTCAGAGCACCAGGCCGTGTGCTGTTCATGACAAGACTCCTTTTCCATCCACTTCTCTGTTGTCATAGACAATGCGGGGACCGGACACCACCCTGTGCCTCTGCCTTCCCTTACCAGTGAGTACCCTCTGATACGCAGCCTTTCCCTGGGAAGTGCCTGGGAGTATGGAATCTGCTGTGAGTGGGGCAGGGCACTGGGTGTTTCACTCCTGTGAGCTGGCACTATTCTCCATAAACCTACAACCGAGAGCGCCTCAGGCTCCATTGTACAGCAATGTCCCTGAAGTCGAGAGAGGCCGAGACCTTTACACATCAGTGTACACGCTTGCTCTACATTCTCACGTCTTTGAAACACTCCCTGGGCCTGGTGTGGTGCCACGAGCCTGCAATTCTAGCACTCAGAGGCTAATGAGGCAGGAGGATTACCAAGGCCAACCTGGGCTGAGTAGCAACTGCCTTTTTCAATAACCAAAACCAAACAAACATCCTCCCTCGAGCCCACGTCTGCTTCTCACTCTTGCTGAAGTTTTGCTTCATTTCATAAAAAACATCTTAGTGTTGTTTATAATGCTGGCCTAGCTTCCTCCCCACCCCTTCGGTTGGGCTTCTGCCAACACTGCCACTGAAACTTCTCTTATCAAGGTCCCTGGCCAGTTTGATTCACTCCAGTGACCATGTCTCTCTTCTTCCATAGGTCACGGTTCTGTGCCTTCTACCACCCACCCCTTGGCTCCCAGCCACACTCTCCTGAGACTCTTGTCTCCCTGGCCACTCACCACTCTGTTCTTGTGCTGGCCCTGCTCAGCACACGTTCAGATGCTCCTGGGTCTGTGACTCATGACACATCCTTCTCTGATGACACCCGCGGCTCCCAAACTTTATTTTTTTCCAACTTGACTCTTTCCTGGCCTTGCAGAAGCACAGAGTCCACTCTCTCCTCAACATAACTGCATGGCCATCGGCAAGCATTTTCAAATTAACACTGAGTTCCTAGCTACCATCAAAGGACTTCCCCATCATTTCTGTAAATGATACCAACACCCATCTGTTAAGTTGGGAGCGTAGACCCCAACCCCTTGCATCTATCCCAGCCCCCAGGCCTGAGAGTTGTATTGGTCTGGACTCCAAATCCCAGCACGCCAGGTCCTGACCCCCCTACCCCAGGGTATTTAAGTGAGCTCCCAAAGGAGGAACGCGCGGTCTATTTTCCTTCCTCCTGGTGGTCATGTTTGCGGCCTCCCAGTTCCCCCTAAAGGCCACCCAAGAGTGCAGGAATCCTATTAAACCTGGATATCTTTTAATTTGGCTTGCTTTGATTTGGCTTGATTGGGATTTTTGTGTTGGCAGAGAGCTCGTGTTAGGAAAAATTCCTAACACCACCACGCTGCTTAAACCCGTCTTTCTCAGTGTGTGTTTCCTGTTGTGCCCCTCAACCTTTTCTCTAATTTCCCACACTCTTTTTACACCACCTGTCCATCTTTGGTTCAAGTCACCATCCCCTCTAGCCTCGATTGCTACAGGAGTCTCCTAACTGGTCTCCAGGGTCCTCGTCAGTCCATCCCAGCATGGCAGTCAGTGCCGCTTTAGACATGTATGTCAGATGACATAGCAGTGGCCCTCCAGCATGCTGGAGATGAATTACTCATGCCTTACCCTTGCTCACGAAGCTCCACCACACCTCCTCTGTCCCTCAGCCCCCCGCAGCTGCTTTCCTCAAACTCTCCCTACTCACTGTATCCTAAGCACTAAGTTACTATTTCTGCCCCAGGACCTTTGCACTGGCTCCACCCTCTGCCAGGAAAGCTTTCTTCCCGCACTTCTCTCATAGATACTGCCCTCATCTCATTTAGCCCTTAGGTCAAAGATCATCTCTTCAGAAAGGCCTTCATAACCGCCCTCTTGTGAAGTACATCTCCCCGGTTCTGGAAGCCAAACCTTCCACACAGTGCCTGCCAGTCTTCAAGGACTTGCATCATAGGTCTCAGTTTCTAATTCCTTGCTCTGGGTGCTGCCCATCTCTCTCTCTCTCTCTCTCTCTCTCTCTCTCTCTCTCTCTCTCTCTCTCTCTCTCTCTCTCGTGTGTGCATTGGTGTAAAGGTGTCAGATCCCTTGGAACCGGAGTTACAGACAGTTGTGAACTGCCATGTGGGTGCTGGGAATTGAACCTGGGTCCCCTGGAAGAGCAGCCAATGCTCTGAACTGCTGAGTCATCCCTCTGGCCCTGCTGACTGTATCTCACGTGATGCTGTAAGAGTTCTCTCCCTTGTCCCCTTCCCCTAAACCTCTCCTGTCAAGTATGCCAGGGGTCAGAGAATTGATGCCCTCTGAGGGTCCCAGGCTCTTCTTACGGGAGCCTTAAAGTGCCAACCTTTAAGACTTCCTTTCAGGGTTCAATTAAAGATGCCATGATAAGCTAAAGGAGGGCTAAAAATCTGAGGATTAGAATCTGAGTGTTAAGAAGTCTGCTCACAACAGGTTCCATCTATCCATATTTCTTTCTTTCTTTCTTCTTCTTCTTCTTCTTCTTCTTCTTCTTCTTCTTCTTCTTCTTCTTCTTCTTCTTCTTCTTCTTCTTCTTCTTCTTCTTCTTCTTCTTCTTCTTTCTTCTTCTTTCTCATTTCTGTCTGTCTCATTTCTCCCTGTTCCAAAAATTTCCAGTCATATGTATTCCTTAAATCAGCAATTCCCCAGCCCTCCAGGTCCCAGACATAGAATTCTTTTGCCCCATATAAGGGTTTTCACACACACACACACACACACACACACACACACACACACCCGAGGCTGTCAGCTCAAAGGTGCATGCCTGGTGAACTCCTTAATGGAGAAAGCTAGTTAAGAAAGGAATTAAATCATCGGGAATTCTAGCGAGGAAGGCTAGTGCACTATGCCACATTTTTAGGTGGTTAGTAAAGAGCTAAAATGTTTGTTTTCAGTGTGCTGCTTTTTCCCTCTCCCAGCATGCATAGAATCAGGTAACCAAGCAACCTACACAAACAGTCAGAGAGAAGCCAGGGCTCTTGATAAGACAGCACATACACCAGATGCTACAGTTTCTACAGGCCTACGGGTCTGGAGTACGTACCTAAGCAGTAGAGACAGGGGTGGGGAGGGGGTGGGTGTTGTTCCTTGGAAACTACAGCTCCCAGACTCCTCCTGGAGTACGAACGCCTTGGCGCTGGCGCGCCCAGGTGAGGGTCATTCCTCCCAGATAACCTTGCGCCCCCCCCCCCCCCCCCCCNCATCCCATCCCTTATTGTGTTTCCCTCTCCCCATTAAAGTGCACCCACGTGGGAGCCGCGTGTCTCGTCTTCTTCTTTGTGCGTGTCTCGCCTATTTTGTGTTTGTCCACACACCCACGCCGCCGTTTTTTAAAGGAATAATAGTGGGAGGAGCCAGGACTCTAAATTATCAGTTCCTGGGTGCGTTGTTATCAGCTGTTCTGGCCCTGGGGTGAAACCAGAGCAGCAGCTTTGTCAAGTAGTAAATCTGTGTCCTTGGAGATCTGTGAATATCTTAAATGGTATGCTCTTGGCTTAACCTTAAGCACTGACCAACTGTCTGCTGATAAAGAGAAGGCAGCAACAGAGAAAAATCTACAGCAAAGGACAGTCACTCATTCACAAAGCAATAACGCCCAAAAGCCTTGCTTCTTGGTTTAAAAATCTTCACTAAAGGCCTTGGCTGTGTTAAGTCCCTCGTGAAAAGGCAGCTGAGCAATTACTGTATAATGTTGCAGCTTGCAGCACTCCTCTCTGCAGTCTCTCGTTTCTTCCCTTGATCTCTTCACTCCTCCCCTTAGATCCCAGTGGCTGGCCGGCTTCTTCTCTTAGTCCACTCAGGAATCCTTCTTCAGTCTCTGTCCTAGTCTATACCCACATCTTGGGAGGGGAGTTTCTTGCCTTAGGTGTGGTTGCCAATGTATTTTCTTGATAGGGTTAGTTCTGCCTGTGGGTCTTGTTTTAGTTTTTAAGAGGACAGCTGTGCTTTTAATTACTTGCTTGTAATGCTTATTCCAGACCCTGTGAGGGTCCTAGCACCTTTGTGATGCTTGTTCCAGACTCCATGAGGGTCACAGCACCTCTGTAATACTTATTCCAGACTCCATGAGGGTCACAGTGCCTTTGTGATGCTTGTTCCAGACCCTTTGAGGGTCCCAGCCCCTCTGTGATGCTTCAATTCCAGACCCAGTGAGGGTTACAGCATCTCTGTGACACTTGCTCCAGACTCCATGAGGGTCACAGTGCCTTTGTGATGCTTGTTCCAGATCCTGTGAGGGTCACAGCACTTGTGATGCTTATTCCAGACTCCATGAGGGTACCAAAGCCTTTGTGATGCTTGTTCCAGACCCTTTGAGGGTCCCAGCGCCTCTGTGATGCTTCAGTTCCAGACCCAGTGAGGGTCACAGCGCCTCTTGATGCTTCAGTTCCATTTTCAGATGAGAAAACCAGGCTCTGAGAGTTTAAGGCTGTTGCTGATAAGTGCTGCACTTTGGGGAGAATTAAAAATATTTTTCCCCTGTATTTTGCGTATTGCTTCGTCAAAGCCTTTTAGCAGACATTGGAAAATAGCTGAGTGGAGGCCAAGTCCCAGGCAGCCCACACCATGGGCCAGAAGACTTCAGGCACAAGCTCAAGTGTCCCTTCCTTTAGTCAGATGACCCCAGTCTGCTCCATACTTAGGTGAGGCTCAGGTTTGCATTTATTCAAGATTTCTTTTGCTTAAAATATGCTTCCAGGAGCTGGAGAGATGGTTCAGTGGTTAAGAGCACTGGCTGCTCTTCCAAAAGTCTTGAGTTCAATCCCCAGCACCCACATGGTGGCTCACAACTGTCTATAATGGGATATGATGCCCTCTTCTGGTGTGTAGATGTACTTGCAGACAAAACACCTATATATGTATATATAAAGTACATAAATAAATAAATCTTAAATAAAATAAAATATGCTCTCAGAGTTGGGGGAGGATGGGGCTGATATGACCAAACAAATCGTATATATGTATGAAATTCTCGAAGAATGAATTTTTAAAAATGTCTACACTTCTAGTGTCAGATGTATAGTGGTGGTTTGAATAAGATGTCTCCCATAAGTCTCAGGCATTTGAATACTTGGTCCCCAGTTCTTGGCGTTGTTTGGGGAAGCTTAGAGGGTGTGGCCTTACAGGAGGCAGTGTGTCACTGGGGGTGGGGTTTGAGGTGCCAGAAGCCACACACTATTCCCCGTTAGTTCTCTCTATTTCTTGCTTGTGGTTCCAGATGTGAGCTCTCAGCTGCTACCCAGCCACCTCCACTAGGCCATTGCGGACCCTCTGGAACCATAAACTCCTGAATAAACTCTTCTTTCTACCGGTTGCATTAGCCATGGTGTGTGTGTGTGTGTGTGTGTGTGTGTGTTTAATCACAGCAACAGAAACGTGACTAATACATGTACCAGTGACTCACAGTGTGTCCTTGCTCAGGTTTCTGTCTTCTCAGGGTGGGTTCCTTTCACAGGAGAGAAAGCTCCCTCCTTACTGTTTCAGTTTCTTTTCTTGTTGATGACTGTGGTAGCTTTGAATGTAATTGGCCTCCATCAGCTCATAGGGAGGGTCACTATTAGGAGATGTGGCTTTATTGGAGTGGGTATGGCCTTGTTGGAGGAAGAGTGTCACCGTTGGAGCTGGTTTTGAGGTTTCCTATGCTCAGGATACCACCCAGTATATCAGTTGATTTCATGTTGCCTGCAAGATGTAGGACTCTCAGCTGTTCCTCCAGCACCATGTCAGCTTGCATGCCACCATGCTCTCCATGATGATGGTAGACTGAACCTCTGAAACTGCAAGACAGACCCATTTAAATGTGTTCCTTTAAAAGGGTTGCTGTGGTCATGGTGTCTCTTCACAGCCATAGAAACCCTAGCTAAGACACTGATAAAATATTCAGACAAAAGCAATTTATGAATGAAAGGCTTTGTGTTCACCAAGTTAAAGGTACAGTTAGTCCTGGCAGGGAAGTCAAGAATAGCAGGAGCCTGAAGCAGCTGCTCACAACACATCCGTTGTCAAGACCGAAGCAGCTGCTCACATCACATCCACCATCAGGACTGAAGCAGCTGCTCACATCACATCCACCATCAGGACCGAAGCAGCTGCTCACATCACATCCACCATCAGGGAGCAGAGACGGAAGAATGCATGCTGCTGCCCAGAGCCCTTCTCCATCTCTATGTGCCAGGACCCCTGCCTAAGGAATTGTATCCACCTGCAGTAAAGTCTTCCCACATCAAATAAACTAATCAAAAGAAACAAATGAAGCCCACAGATGTGCTCAGATGACTGTAGATTCTGTCAAGCTGACAATGAACAGTAACTGTCACCTGACCTGGAGTCTGTGCTCCAAAAGTAACACTGGAATAACAAGGCCTGTTTGGTGAGCACCAACTAAGTACTTTTTCACATGGCTTCTTACTCCTTTCTATACGGAGAGGTGGGTTATTATTGGTCCATTTTACAGATTAGGAAACCGGACCTTCGAAGGACTTAGTATATTTCTAAAGCCTTACAGAAAGTTGCAGAGCTGGGACTTGAATCTGGGTTTGCCTGTGTGACTTTAGAGCCAGTGACTTTAAATGATTTCTATTTATTTACTCTTCTGTTTTCATGTGTATAAGTGTTTTGCCTTCATCAATGTCTGCATACCACATGCATGCCTTTTGTCCACAGAGGCCAGAAGGGGGTATTGGATCCTCTGGGACTGGAGCTATCTCCTGGGTATTGACTTCACAACCTTGGTGTTCTTAATCACTGAGTCGCCTCTCCAGACCTTAGAAACAGTGATTATATTTTATTATTTTATTGTGTTTTTTTTTTTTTTTTGAGACAGGGTTTCTCTGTGTAGCCCTGGCTGGTTTAGAACTCACTCTGTAGACCAGGTGGCCTCAAACTCAAAGATCTACCTGTCTCTGCCTCCCAAGTGCTAGGATTAAAGGCATGTGCCACCACTGCCCTGCCCTGCTGAGACAGTGATTTTATTTATTTCTCATAAATTTATTTATTTTACATCTGGGCTTCAGTTTACCCTTGCTTTGCTCCTCTTATCCCCTCCTGTCACCTCTTTCTCTGCTCCCATCCCCCAGTCCACTACTCTGTCTCTGTTTAGGAAAGGACAGGTCTCCCACAAGTATCAATAAAACATGACATATCAAACTGAAGTAAGACTAAGCTTCTTCCTATGTATTAAGGCTGGGCAAGGTGACCAAGGATGGGGAGTAGAGTCCCAAAAGCTAGTATAAGAGTCAGAGATAGCCCCTGCTCCCACTGTTAGGAGTCCCACAAGAGGACCGAGTTACACACTGTAACGTATGCAGAGGGGTCAGTCCCATACAGGTTTCCTGGTTGTCAGTTCAGTCTCTGTGAGCCCCTATGAACCCAGGCTAGTCGATTCTGTGAGTTTCTTTATGGTATCCTTGACCCCTCTGACTCCTACTATTCCTTCTTGCCCTCTTCTGAAGGATTCCCTAATGTTTAGCTGTGGGTCTGCATCTGCTTTCATCAGTTGCTAGATGAGGCCTCTCTGATGAGAACTGGGTGAGGTACCTGCCTGGTCATAACTATTGCTAGGAGTCTTAGCTAGAGTCATCCTTGTAGACTCGTGGGAGAGTCCCTTGCACCAGGTCTTTACCTGAGTCTGAAATGCTCCCCCCTTTCCAGTAGTCTCTTTCAGTACTCTCTGCTGTGGGATAATCTTCTTGTACACTGTAAAGATTTGTCACTAGAATTGGTTTAATAAAATGCTGACAGGCTAGAAGCTGGACAGGAAGTTAGGTAGGAATGCCAAACTGAAAATGCTGGGAAGGAGAAGGGTGGGGTGAGGAGTCACAAACCAAACACAGAGGAAGCAAGATGAGAATGCCTACTGAGAAAAGGGTTCCAAGCCATGTGGCTAAACATAGATAAGAATTATGGGTTAATGTAAGTGTAAGAGCTAGTTAGCAATAAGCCTGAGCTACCAGTCAAGCATTTATAATCAATATAAGCCTCTGTATGATTGATTAATTGGGAATCAGCTTCTGGGTATTTGGGAACCATCAGTCTACAACTCTCCCACTTCATTGCCCCTCCACCTGATCCCTCAAGTTCCCATCCAATCCCACATGACAGAGGGCTGATTTTCAAAATATATAAAGAACTCAAGAAACAAAGATATCAACCAATAATCCAATTTAAAATTGGGGTACATATCTAAATAGAGAATTCTCAGTAGAAGAATCCCAAATGACTGAGAAACACTTAAGAAACACAACATCCTCAGCCATCAGGGAAATGCAAGCTATGTTCACAGCAGAGTTATTCGTAATAGCCAGAACCTGGAAACAACCTACATGTCCCTCAGCTGAGGAGTGAATGAAGAAATGTGTGGTGCATTTACACAATGGAGCGCTACTGAGCTCGTAAATCAAGGACACCTGGAGATTTGAAGGCAAATGGATGGAACTAGAAAAAAAAATCCATCCTGAGTGAGGTAACCCAGACCCATAAAGACAAACATGGTATGTACTCACTCATAAGGGGATATTAGCTGTAAAATAAAGGATAACCATGTTACAGTCTACAGACCCAGAGAGGCGGGGTAAGATGGAGGTCCCAAGGGGAAACTCATGGATCTCCCTGGAAAGGAGAATAGAGAAAATCTACTGGGTGGCTAGGAGACAGGGATTTAAAATCATGTCCCCTGAGTCCAGCTCAGTCTTTTGGCAGTAGTTAATCGTGTGTGTCTTTTTTTGTTTTTGTTTTTCGAGACAGGGTTTCTCCGTGGCTTTGGAGCCTGTCCTGGAACTAGCTCTGTAGACCAGGCTGGTCTCGAACTCACAGAGATCCGCCTGCCTCTGCCTCCCTAGTGCTGGGATTAAAGGCGTGCGCCACCACCGCCCGGCTCCTGTGTGTCTTATATGGACTCTCCTCAGAAGAAAATCTGTGTTCACCTGGCCTCTCTGAAGGCCATTAACATTTGGAGATATCCTTGGGATACCTGGTTGTCCACCCCAAATCTTCATGGTGGCAGAGAGAGGACATTTGACCAGAAAATGTTCTTTATATTATCCAGAATTACTTTCTTACCTTCGTTCTGTGCCAGTTTATCACTCTTGTTTTATGTGTGAACTTTACTTACTTGGGGGCCAATCCTTTCTGTCACGCGAGAGTAGAAAAAAAACTACAAATATAGTTTTTCTGTTCTACTCCCTGCCAGCTGGCCTCCTGTGTTCCACAAAGCTGGTCACTGTGTAAGATACTTGCAGATAGGTTTATGTAGGTGGGGTCTTTAGGGTGGGTAGGGCTTAAATAGCCCTATTATAGGAAAGAAGAAGTGTGTGAGTTAAAAAGACAAGGAATACCTCTTCAAAACAAACATAACCGACCAAAGTCCTTCTGGCCTAGGAGTTTCTAGCAAGCTTTATATTCTGTGCTGGGTGGGGATTTGCCTTTATGTACAGTATCGACGAGGTCTCCATTGTCATATCTAACTTCGAATGACAATGCCATTTCAGTTCCAATCTGCCAGTCATGGCCCCGTGTTTCCCGTTTTCAGTTCCATCATGTTCTGCAGCACTTTGAACCTCAGTTCCCTGAGTTTGGCCATGGTACTGGCTAAGGACCCCGGTACCTTTTGCTGTTTGGGTGTATACTCTCATACTGTTTTGACACCTGTGTTGATCTGGCCTCTGCCACTTCTCCCTCATCCCTTGTCTAACTCTGTGAATAAATAGCCAGGTATGACTATATGGTGATGATGTTGGTGATTGTGTAACTGTCAGGCTGTGGCTGGAGACAGAGGCTGGAAGATACATACCTCTAATCCTTGAGGTCTGATAGAGCGTAGGGCAGCGATCGATAAATTCCTACTTAGGACAAGGTGTAGAAGCTCACATCTCAGGGAGGGACAAAAGTAGTCAGTGCTGGTCCCTGGCTGGGGGTTAAGGGTATTACAGGGTTTCTGCCCCAGTGAGGACAGAGCCCTAGGTGTTTCAACATAGAACTTTGGGCCATTGCCAAACCAGCGTTCCATCCCTGATAGGTTCTTCTTCTCTAAGGTTCCAGACAAAGCTACTCTATGGCTAAGTCAGGAAGCAAGAAAAGACCGTAGGGGGACCCATTCCCTAAGCTCAGGAAGCGCTCTAACTAAGGACTTGTCTGCAGAGAACCCAAGCCAGCCTAAACTCACGGACTTCAAATGCCTGACTTTGAACCCCAGTTTCACTGACCATTAAATTATTAAAGCAAAGGCTTTGCTTCTGAGCCTAGGTCACCCCAGCTGCCGTTGTAAAGATTAAGTGGGCTGATAGTCATAAACCATTAGGAATAGTGACTGGTACACACCGCAGCCATGACAGAAGAATCCTCTTCTCCTGAGCAGCACACCTTTCTTCATTCTGTGGTGTGTCTGGGAACTAGAGGGCCTACTTCAGGGTTTAAACGAGCATTTCCTGGGCCTGATTAATGAGAACAGGTAGCTGGGCATGGTGGTGCACATCTTTAGTTCCAGCATTTGGGAGACAGGCAGGTGGATCTCTGTGAGTTTGTAGGCCAGCCTGGTCTACATGGCAAGAAGTTCTGGGACAGCCAGGGATATACAGTGAGATATTGTCTCCAAACAAACAAACAAACAAACAAGCAACAGCAACACAGCCAAACAGAATATGAGAGTAAGAAACCTGAGTGTGACTCTACCAGAGAAGACTGTTTCCCTCCCCCAGAGTTCAGGCTGTTATAGCAGAGTGCAGCGCTCTTCCTGCACACAGAAAGACACAGCTGGGCAGGTCTGCCACATCCTTTCAGAGCCCTGCTTGTGAGACGTTCACACTCTTAGTCATAGGTAACAGGTTTTTAATCTCCTGAGGGGATAAAGGAACCCAGGGCAGGAAACTCTAGTCGGGAGAACTCTATACTTACAGAATGAATGAAACAAGAAAGAAATTTCAGGATATAAAAATATAATTCAAAAAAGGGATAGAAAAGGAAAATCAAATGGAAACAATGCTGTAGATGAAAAGTTCAATAATTCAAAGAGCTCATCGGAAAGCTTTGTCAACAGACAAGATCATACAGAGGGCGGGAGAGCAAAAGTAGAAAATGGATTATTCGGTCAAAGTTAATGACAATTTCTTTTAATGTAAGAATGGAGCATGTGAGACCTTTGGGACATCATAGAAAAGAACTAATCTATGGATTATGGGCACTGGAGAATGAGAAGAATTCCGTGTCAGGGGCGAGGAAACATTTTTGGTAAAAGTGTAAAAGAAAATCTCCCAAATTCCTGGTAACCAACTAGAGAGAAACCTGTCCAGGTACAAGAGACAAACAAAACACCAAGTAGACCAGCAGAGAAGAGAAAACCCCACATCAAATCACAGTCAAAACACTAAAGATACAAAACAAGAAAGCGTCTTGAAAGTCACAAAAGAGAATTGATACAGAAGCACAGAAGACCCTGGCTAGCAAAAAAAGCATAATGCTGGGGTTATTGCTATTTTCAACTCTGTAGTATAGCAATAAAAATGGCTCTGTACTGGCACAAAAACAGATAAGCAGATCAATGAAATTAAATAGAAGACCCAGATACAGGCTCATAGGACTACAGATAACATGTTGGTTATATATATATNATACATATATATATATATATATGCCAAAAACACACATTGGAGAGAGGACAGCATCTTCAACAAATGGCACCGGGAAAGCTGATAACTGCTTATAGGAGAATGAGACTAAGTCCTCATCCCTCACCATGCAAAAAACCAACTCCAAATGGTTCAAAGACTTTAACACAGACGATGAGACTGCTAGAGAAAATATGGGATACACTTCAGGATAAAGGGATAGGTAAGGACTTTCTGGTTAGGGCTCTAGTTGCTCAGGGAATAAGGCCAGTTATTGACAAGTGGGACCCCATGAAAGTCCTGGCTTTGACCGCTAGCGTTGTATACACACGTGTGGTGGCACATGCCTGTCATCCCAGCACTAGGAAGGTGGAGGTAGGAGGCTCAGGAGTTCAAGATTGTTTCGCCTTTCCATGGCTTGGCTTCCCTCTTACTACCAAGCCAGCTGGTTTGCTCTTTTGCTGCCACTGGTATTCTTTCCCTGAAGGCAGAACCAGTGGACTAGGGAAGAGCGGCCCTCCAGGAAATTTACGAGCTCCTAGCACCAGTTTGGTAGGCTTAATAGTGTGACAATGGAATCCTACCAAAAACAATCCACAGACTCAATGCAATTCCCATTAAGATTCAAAGGCAGTTCACTATAGGACTTGAAAATAACAATCTTAAAATTCGTAAGGAAACACAGATAACCCATCAGCCCCGAACAATAGAAATATTGTTGATGGGATTATTGTTTACAGAGCCGTGGTAATAAAACTAGCTGGTGTAAAAACACACTGATGGATTGAATAGCACTGAAAAACCATCAAACAAGGACTACCTCCAAAGACTTTTAGATCAGTCTAATGGTTCCGCCAGTGGTGTAATGTACATCTTTGATATGAAGTCTACATTAGAATAAGCTGTGTTCTCCGAAATTTAAAAATTGTATCATGATGTCTTTTGCTTTGAAGAAAATAGACAAAGTTATGGAGTTCCTCCTGTTCCTTACCCCCCCACCTGCTGGGGATTCAAGGAGAGGGAGTGAGATACTTCCTCCCCAACAGCCCAATTTCAACCCATGTTCCTATGAAACTGAAGAAGAAGAGGCAGACCTGTGGCTGCATGGAAGATCTTTATTAGGGGGTTTGGCTGAACTAGGGGTGGCGGGAAGATCAGCAGGGACGGGCATGCGTATGGGCAAAGGCCGGATGGATTTCATCGTGGTGGAGTGGATTCAGTTTGACTTAAGCCGACGTCAGAACCAGACACATTCTCAAACCCCACAGACCACTCTCCTACTTCATCCACTTAACAATCTGCTGGGAAGCTATGCAGGAAAACCCAAGAGTTCTGAGGCCATCATGATGGCTACAGCTCAAGGTGGCGCTAGTCACAGCGCAGGTGAATTCATAAAGATACTGCAAACACTACTAACTAAAGGGCAGAATAGGGCAACAGATCCCCTGGAATTGGACTTGCAGTTAGTTTGAGCTGCCATGTAAGTGGGAATTGAACCCAGGTCCTCTGGAAGAGAAGTCAGCAATCTGAAACCACTGAGCCATCTCGCCAGCCCTTGCCCTCTTATCTTAACCACACGCAATGTGTAGTCACTGAGGTCAGCTTCAGGGCTTTCATGCACTTCTCCGTTTTCAGATCCCTGGGGTTGGCACAGATAACTTCCCCCTTAGTGACAAAGCTAGCTGTGTTGCTTTAAACCAGAACAGAAAAGCAAATCTTTTGTCTATTAATAAAAACGAACGTTTAGCACTCCTTAGGTGGTCACTGTGGAAGAGAGAAGAGAAGTGGCTGGCCGGCCGTACATGCCCTCCTTCTCAAGCACATGCTGTTGTTCGCAGGTCTGTGGTCATGAGTTTGGCCTCAGGACTTTTATGCATTTCTGAACTTTCAGATCTCTGGGGTTGGCACAGACCCAGTTCCCCTTCTTGTTGACAAAGCTAGACAAAAAGGAGAAGAACGATTACAAGCAGAAGTCTCTAGTAAATAGAAAAGGGAAGCCCCGTCCTCTGGACCCTCTGATTGCCCCCTCAACAGTCTATTCTTTCCAGGAGGTGGCTCAGACCACCTCCTCTCTGAGGTCTTCTCTAGGCCTGTGAGGTTCTCTAATGGCTCACGGAGTGACTCGAGCAGCCTCCTTCTCTGCACCCTGAAGTATTCCCCGTGACACCTGGCAGTATCCAAGGATGGGACTTTCCTGGATACCGACTAAGTCTTTCAATATCCCGGAGGCTGCTTTGTTCCTAATACAACGTGAGTGAGTTGGACACTTACATGATGCCTGGCTTGATACAGCTACCACTGGTTGGGAAATAATATACAAATTTTGAACACTTGATCCTCGAGGCATAGGAGAAGCAGCAGTCGGAAGAATCTTCAAAGCCTGTAGGAAGAGAAAGGGCCACATAAGGGCCAGTTCTTTGCTCTCAAGAGTTCTGGCGGTGTGTGTGTGTGTGTGTGTGTGTGTGTGTGTGTGTGTGTGTGTGTGTGTGCAGGACTTGGGATGCTTTCTCCTCATCCTGCACTTGTCCTCTCCCTTCACACCCTCTAATGGGCCTACAGCAGACTGCAGTAGGCCTGGGAGCATGTCCACAGATGGGAAGCCGTGCACAGTCACCAGTGGCAGCTTCTGCCCCAAGTGGGCAGACCGGGTGCTTAGAGAAGGGAACACTGATGGAATATTCATGGCCCGTCCTCGTCCTCCTGGGGATGCTGCTAGAAATTCCTTAGCTTCCCTGGTGATCTCTGAAGAGCATCCTCAACCCCCTCGTGACCTCGTTCTGTTCTCTCATCAGGGAGAAGGACACTCTGGCACAGACCGGCCACCATCTGGTGCTTCTCAAAGCATGCTGTACTGAAATATTTACCTAGGTGAAGTACTTGAGCTGCAAGTCCTGGCTCTGCCTTCAGGACTTCTCTCTCTGCTGCTGGAAGAAAGAGAGCGCAGAGAGCAACATCATTGTCTCAGCATCTCCACTCACCCACCCCCTGTTCTCACCAAGGCAGATACGCCCCAGTGCTTGACCTTCCTCACACCTCTGGGCTTTAAGGTCTGTCTCTAGCCCATTAGGCCCCTTTGGTGACATGAGATTTTTCTGGATCGTTTGGAAACATTCTGCTGACCATGAAGCGCTCCAAGTTAAGTGCGAATGTAACGTGACGACATTAATGAGGTCTCTAAGCAAGTGGCACACCCACAGTTCTTGGTACGTTTTTCTGAAATCTTCAGGAATTTGCAAACTGCACATTTCCCCTCAACTCCTTTGGGGGCACAAGGTCCCCTGAAGTGAAATGAGGCTCCTAAGAGTCTAAGTTTATAAAAATGTCTGGTTAGGGTATGCTCTACAGAAATCATCAGGGATGTTAACGTGACATCCAGAAATGTATCACTTCTTAAAATCCAGAAGATACGCATCCTCAAATGTATCTAAGGCCAAAGGTTGTTGCTAAAGGATTGGGAATTTGCATTGTGCTAAGAAAAGGCAACTAATCCTTTACATCATGTCTTCAATAGTTTCATATGAATTATGTGTAGCAAGGTGTTTTTTAAAACATGCTTGATGTGATGTGGGTGGGCTTCCAAAGTAAATCTTAAATAGCATTGCCTTTTCCTAAATACTCCAATACCAATCCACCTCTTCATTTTACCCTTTACTTCTTGTGTAGTCTTAAGTTACTGAATGCTTCTCTGTCTCAGTTTCCTCATTTGTAAGATGAGCACAGCTGTAATAATATACAAGGCTATGCGAAACTGCTCGTCTTCGAGCTTCTTCCTTCCCCTTCCCACAAGAATGGTAAATTTCCATTTGTCCTACCCCTCGGGGATGCTGGAGGAGGACTGAATCAGCACCTGTGAGACAGAACAGCAGCTGCGCGGCACATAGGGAGTGCTAAAATTCTTGTGAGACAAATAGAATGTCTAGATGACTCTACTAAGTGTATTGTTTTCTGATCTTGTGTATTCTGAGGTTAGCTAACTCCTTAACAAAGGCTTCCAACCGACTCATTCTGAGTTCGACCCCTGCCTTCATCTCACCCTCGAAAGCCATGCTGGCATGTCCCTTGCCCTAACGCTGCTTAACTTAGGTCCTGGGCAATTAGACACCATCCATATATTCAAAATCTGCCAGACTTCTTCAGATTAGGAAGTCTCAACTATACCCTGCACTGTGCCCCTTTTCCCAGTATCTCCAATACAGAACCTGAAATGAGTTTCTCTGTTTCTATTGCTTATACCTCCCGACCCAAGCCCAGATTTCTCCTTAGCTCCATGGGGTATGATGCACCTCTCTTCTTGGAAAAGTTAAGGAATACTTAACTTTTACAAGACCTCTCTGTGTTGAGTCCTAGCCACCACCATAAATGAAAATATCAAAGCTTCAAATGAGACAGTGACTATGGGTGACCATTTGCCTGGCTGGCCCCAATGCCTTAAAAAAAAAAAAAGTTGGTTTTATACTAACTAGTGTCGAACAGTTCGAGCATTACAGAAGTCTTGTCTGTTTTCACAAACTTACAACTTAACTATAGCTCTTTTGGGCCAGCTAAAACATTAGCTAACATTATCTTAAGCTATCAAATAATTGTAGCTATGAAAAGGGAAATAATTGTTTCTCCAAATGGAAGCAAATCATTGATCGACCAGGATCCACTGCAGTGGTTCTCAACCTTCCTAACACTGGGACCTTTAATACAGTTCCTCATGGTGTAGTGACCCTCTTCCCCCACCACAAAGTTATTTGCGTTGCTACTTCATAACTGTGTTTCGATACTGTTATGAATCATAATGTAAATGTCTGATGTACAGGCTATCTGATACCCACAGGTTGAGAACCACTGATCCAGAGACTGCAGGCAGAGGCAGATCTGTAATTGGGTGCTGTTTCTAAATAAATGCCATTGCTCTGTCAAGGATAGAGATCATTCACAACAGGCAACGCTGGCCTTCTGGGGTCTCCTCCTCAGACTTCCAGTTACCATGGGACTCACCACATATGATCCCGGGGGCCTGGAATCCAAGAGCAGCTGCAAGAACGAGGAAGGAGAAGGCAGTAGTTAAAGGCTTCATCCTACAGGTGGACAGACCCAGCTGGCCTTCGGACTGCTCTCTGTTCCCTGCCCTGCCTCGCTATTTATAAATGTAAGATGATCCGGAAGTCCCGGGTTACAGCACATAATGCTGCTCTTTGACTACATAATACTCAGCATGCTACCTCCAAAAGAGGGAACGAGGCCCGGAGAACAATGGGAAGTAGAGGGCAAAGGTGACACGGGGCTTTCCAAACTGTTCCAATTGATTCAGTCAGAGAGAGTCAATATTTCCAGAGGGGTTTCTCCTCCCACGAGCTTCCTTCAATCCTTTAGCAGTGACCACAGGGTGGGAGTGGGGGATCCTTCCAGACCTCCAAGGAGGAGGAGACTGACTCATGCTTACTTCCAGTGGACCGAGACATACAGATTACACATGTAAACTTATCTGCCTTGCTAGTGATATATAAAGTTGATGTCCACACCTTCTTTCATTATTTTTCTTTAATTTCTAAAATATTTTACTTTATGTTCATGAGTATTTTGTTCACGTGTATGTATGTATATTACATACATACAGTGCCCATGGATGTCCGAAGAGGGCGTTAGATCCCCTGGAACTAGAATTAACATGCTTGTGAGCCACCATGAGGGTGCTGGAAACTGAATCTGGGTTTTCTGCAGGAGGAGCAAGTGCTCTTAACCACCGAGCCTACTCTTCAGCCCCTTTAGATATGTTAATATCGTTTAACTTAAGAAGGGAAAAAAATCTCCTTAGATCATCTATGAGGAGAAACATCCAAGCCTGAATGTGGTGGTGCTCACCTTTAATTTCAGCCCTTGGGAGCCAGAGGCAGGTCTGTCTATGTTAGATTGAGACCAGCCTGGTCTACAAAGTGAGTTATTTAATCTCCATGAGTTCATATATGTTTGCTCTTTATTTGCAGTTTTATTCTGATGTGGCCCAGTAAAACAGGAAGAGAGGTCGAGAGGTCGAGAGGTCGAGAGGTCGAGAGGTCGAGAGGTCGAGAGGTCGAGAGAGAGAGAGAGAGAGAGAGAGAGAGCTCATCGGCTGAGAGTGGTTTTTGCTTTTGTAGAGGACCCAGGGCCTTCTGAGGGTCAGAAGCCTATTTCTATCATGGGATGGATTTTCTTTCTTCAACTACGATTGAACACTTTGTTGGCGATATTGGTCTGGGCTGGAGGTTAATGTCTTCAAAAACTTGAAGAACGCCACACCAAGCTCTTCTGTTTTTTAAAATTTGTGCTGAAAACTCTGTTATTCTGATGGGCCTGTCCTGATATGTGACATGATGTTTATCTCTTGCTGCTTCTTACACAGTCTTTGCTGCGAACAATAGTTGTTTAATTGTGACATGACAAGAGGAAGTTCAGGCCTGGTGTATTGGTGTTCTAGACACCTCCTCTGTCTGAATAGATGGTTCTGTGCCAGGATTTCATTGGAAATGTCTTCTGTGCATTTGGAAAGAGTTCTTTTTTTTCAGTTTATTTATATGATTTATATTTATATAGATTTTTCTTTTTTTATTAAAAATTTCCACCTCCTCCCCTCCTTCCACTTACTTCCCATCCCCCCACTCCCCCTCCTCCTCCCTCTCCAGTCCAAAGAGCAGTCAGGGTTCCCTACCCTATGGGAAGTCCAAGGTCTTCTCCCCTCCCCCCAGGTCCAGGAAGGTGGGCATCCAAACAGACTAGGCTCCCACAAAGCCCGTCCATGCAGAAGAATCAAAACCCAGTGCTATTGTCCTTGGCTTCTCCATCAGCCTCCACCATCAGCCACGTTCAGAGAGTCCGGTTTGATCCCATGCTCCATCAGTCCCAGTCCAGCTGGCCTTGGTGATCTCCCATTAGATCAGCTCACCATCTCAGTGGGTGGACTCAACCCTTGTGGTCCTGACTTCCTTGCTCATGTTCTTCCTCCTTCTGCTTCTCATTTGGACCTTGGGAGCTCAGTCCAGTGCTCCAATGTGGGTCTCTGTCTCTATCTCCATCCATCGCCAGATGAAGATTCTATGGTGATCTGCAAGATATTCATCAGTGTGGCTATAGGATAAGGCCAGTTCAGGCACCCTTTCCTCTGCTGCCCAAGGAACAGGCTGGGGACATCTCCTTTGACACCTGGGAACACCCTCTTTTACACCTGTGATTCTTGTATTTCATCGTCTCCCAGTGTCCCCTGTGGCTCGAAAGTCCAGCTCATATCTTTTTATCAATTCATCTTTGTCCTGTACCTTACCTTCAAGCTCGGATGTGCTGTCCTTCCGTTCTACTGATTTTATGGGTGAGGCTTTCTGTAGAACTTCTAATTTGACTCATTGCACTTTGCACTCCCAGTAGTTCACTGTAGTTTTCTTCAGGGTTCCTATGCCCTTGTTGAATTTCTCTTTCATATCATGCGTCATGCTGATATGAAACTGAGTAAGGTTCAGATGTTTGCGTTCTCTTGAGAGTCTCTTATTATGCATGGAGAAGGGAGAGGACCAGTTGAACTGTAGACTCTTGTATTTCCTATGGTTTGTGCTGGTATTAAGTCTGCACTGGACAGGAATGTGACATTCTGTACTGAGTCTGCACTGGACAGGTGTGTGACATCCTTCTGCACTGTCTTTTGCTTTTGCAGTTCCCACTCTTTGCAGAACAGAGGTTCTGTGGGCCTCCTAGGTTTCCTTCTGTGGTCTGGGCAGACTCTCTCATCCTCCTACGATTTTCCAGATTGTAACCCTGGCGTGGTTTATGCTTTATCTGGAGGGTGTTTCCCAAATGAGTTGGGAATGTGGAAGGAAACCACAACACTGAGGTTGGTTTAAGCGGAGGACCTGTCTTCATACTTTCAAGACCTCTTGAGTATGAATCACTCTGCTGGGGGAATGCCCCTGTGGGTATTGTGTCAGTTACTTTAACTGGCAACATGCCATAGCTCCGAGTCGCCGGGGACGAGGGTCTTAGTAAGGAATTATCTAGATAAGGTTGATCCTTGGGCTCGTGTATGGGGAATTGTCTTGGTTGTTATTGAAGGTGGGAAGACCCATCCTGTATGTGGATGGCAACATTTCAGGTGCTGGGCCCTGGACTGTGTAAGAGTAGAGGAAGCTGGATGAATACTATACAAGCAAGGAATGAACATGCATGCATTTATTTCTCTCTGTCCTTGGCTGTGGACGTGCACTCTTGGCGCAGTGACTCCCCTGCTGTGGTGGTGGACTGTGACTTGGCTCATAAGCTAAGACAGAACATTTCCTCCCCTGTGTCGCCTTCTGTCAGTATGTAGGTATCTTATATGCTTTTGGAACTTCAGAGGTCTTGGGCTTTATGGCAGTGAACAACAGCTGGCCCTAGGATTTGGTCTGCTCACCTGCTTCAGGCTCAGAACTTCAAACCCAGGATTATTCTCAGTTGATGGGATCTGTTCCTGGTCACCGAGGAAAGGGTTATTGCTCTTGTCTCAGCCGGAGCTAACTTGTGACCTGAATCTTCAATTCATCAGTGTCTAGGCCTCCATCCTTCCACAACCGAACAACTTTCCTCACCAGAGGTTGTGGCAAGCCAAGTTATGACTCCCCAACTGGTAGCTGTTCCCTAGTCTCGGGCCCCCAGAACAGCTCTGTTTTGAATAGTAGATTTTTATCTCAAGAGGGCACCTGGCTGCTGCCCTCCTACTCAGGTGGGTGAACAGATGGTGTTTCTCTCCACCACTGACCCATCCAAATGAGGAAATATTGTCTTAGGAAAACCTGCACCTGTCTCTGAGCCTCATGAGAGGTGCGGGCTTGTCCTGTGACTGGAAGCTGTCTTCTCCTCCCACTGGGGAACAGCATGACTTAGACTGCATTCATCAGTTACTTCTCTGCACGTGGGGGGTATTTCCTGCCCCCCATTCTTTCATTCCCTTCCATGGCTCTGAAGCGCCTCTTAGCTTTCTCTCTGGGTTAAAGAGTATTTTTTTTCTTACTCTGATTCTCCACTTGACTTGTTTAAATAGAGGTAGCTTCTAGTCATCCACTTTACTTGCAAATGTGTATTTCACCATAGAATAATCTAATATATTATAGCAATACAAAGACTGTAAGAGCAGTTAAAGGGAAGGCCTGGGTTCATGGCTGATGTTGCCTTTGTACCTCAGCTTCTCAGAGACCCCTAACATTCCTTAACCCCAGCAAACGGGCATAAAGCCCAAAGACATTTTAGCCAATTTAATGGCTCCCTCAATAGTGGGTGAAATACATCTTTGATATGAAGTCTACATTGGAATAAGCTGTGTTCTCAGAAATTTAAAAATTATAACAACGTGTCTTTGGTTTTGAAGAAAATACCCAAAGTTACATGATTTCCCTTGGAAATTCAAGGTGAGCGAGTGTGATATTTTCTCCCCAAACAGCCCAATTTCAGACTGGCCCCACAGTTCTGTGAATCTGCAGACAGACAGACAGACAGACAGACAGACAGACAGACAGACCTGTGGCTACATGGATACACTTTATTTTTGGGGGGTGAGGGTGATGCTTACTGCTCTAGGGTGGTAGAAAAACAGCTGGGCTCTCACAAAGTTGAATATGTATATGGGCTAGGGCAAAACTCTTTTCATATTGGCTTGATGGACCTGGCTTGTTAGTATCAGAGCCAGACACATTCCGAAGCCCCAGAGGCCACTCTAATCGTTTATCTTTTTATGATCTACAGAGGAACTATGCAAAAAAGTCCATATAAATGCTACATGAGCTGCTTTCAACCAGAAGAGCAGAATGAACGTTTTAAGCATCTATAAAAATAAATACTTAGAGCCTCCTAGATGGTCACTGGGGATGACAGAAAGAAGTGACTGGCAGTATAAGGCCTCTTCAAGCTATGGCAGTGCTCCTAGGTCCCGGGATTTGCATTAGCCGTCTTATGCACTCCCGAACTTCCTGATCAAGGGGATTGGCACAGACCCGGATCCCTCTCTTGGAGACAAATCTGGAGAAAAAGGGGGAGAAAGATTACAAACAGTGGTTTATAGTAAATAGGGAAGGGGAGCCCTATTCTCTGGACCCTCCAATTTTCTACTCGACAGTCTGTTTTTTTCAGGAGAAGGCTCAGCACCACCTCCCTCTGGGACTGTCTTTAGGCCTGAGATTCTCTAAGTAGACTTCTGCCTGCTGTCTCCTTCTATACACCTTGATCTCCTCCCCCTTACCTGGTGAGATCCAAGGATGGCCCTTTTCTGCAAGCCTACTCACTAGGTTATCTAAGAACCCAGAGACTCCCTTCCAGAAGGTGAGTTTGACACTTACATGATGCCTGGTTTGATGCATCCACCACTGGTTGGAAAATAATATACAAATCTTGAGCACAGGATCTCTGAGATGTAGACGTAGGAGAATCAGCAGTCTGGAGCATTTAGAATGCCTGTACGAGGACAAAGGCCCACTCTAGTGCCAAGTCATTACTCTCAAGAGTCCTGTGGGGTGGGGTGGGGAGCCCCATAGCTGGTGAGAAGGCCCAGAACTCGGGGCGTGCTTCTGCTCTAACAGCTGGACTCAGGACGCCCAGGCATATGTAGAGAAGTGAGTGAGTCCCCATGGCCATGCTACTCTTCCCAGAGATGCTCGCCGTCCTCAGGGCCCTCCCGTCCTGTTCTGTCAGTAGAGAGAGTGAAGCTGCGGTACGGTATCCACCCAATTCTTTAAAATATGCCGTGTCTGGTCACTTACTCTGATAAACTGCGTGAGGTTCAATGTGATGAATGTCCCTCTTTTCTCTTATTGCTGTTTGTAGAAGAAACAGACAGGGTGGGGAAACAATGTCATGGTTGGCAGCTTATATTGGCCCCTCCCTTCACCACATATTCCAATCCCAGGTTTTGGTGGCCTTGAAGTCTCAATTATACGGCCTCGGCCTTTGGGGTGCTAACAGTACCGTGTGCGCCACCGTGCCGTACTCCCCTTCTCCCATCCAAAGGCAGGCAGACTCTGTTGCTGGATCTCTGCTAACCTATCTGGGCTGAAAGTGTTTGCCCTAGGCTAGTGTGTCTTTTTGCTATGAGATTTCCCCCCTTCCCCGTGATCCTTCAAAAATATTTGAGAAGGGCTGGAGAGATGGATCAGTGGTTAAGAGCATTGCCTGCTCTTCCAAAGGTCCTGAGTTCAATTCCCGGCAACCACATGGTGGCTCACAACCATCTGTAATGAGGTCTGGTGTCCTCTTCTGGCCTGCAGACATACACACAGACAGGATATTGTGTACATACATATATTAATTAATTAAAAAATATTTGAGAAATAAAAACTTTCTGTGGATTCTGAAATACTAAAAAGCAGCTGCAAATCTAACACAGGTAAGTTAACTGAGCATGTATTGTGTGATAGGCCATATGTGTCTACACATCTGGAATCCACAGGACTCTAGAAACAAGTTTTCTAGCAACCCATTTGGTGGTATGATGTCCTTTATAGTGTAGTGAAGGTTTTTTTTTCCCCTTTTTACTGTTTATTCCATTCGTATAAAGACACACATGTTATAGGAACACTGTTACTCTGTTTGATTACAGTATGTTTCCTAGATCAGCGCTAGGATAGGAAACAGGCAGGTATGTGTGTGTGTTGGGTGCACATGTATATGTGTATGTTCGTGTGTGTGTGAGGGGGTAGGGATATGGAGGAGTGAGTGTGTGTATGTGTGTGTGGGTAGACAAGTATATGTATATGTTCATGTGGGGGTGGGGGTATGGAGGAGTGAGTGTGAGGAGTGTGTGTATGCGTAGGGGTGTATGTGTGTGTGTGTGGGTGTGTGTGGGGAAGGATGTGATGTGGGTGTGCCTGTGGAGGTCAGAAGACAACTCATTTTGTGAAGTTAGTTCTCTTCTTCCACCTTTCTGAAGGATCTGGGAAACCTAACTCAGCTCACCAAGCTTGCAAGGCAGAAGTTTTACTACTAAACCATCTTGCCAGTCCCATTTAAATATATATGTATATAACTATATCTATATAATTGTATATTTTAAATATACAATTTAAAAATATTTAAAAATATTTTTGTGTGTCTATTATTTTTTTGTTTTTACATTCCAACTGAAGTTTCCCCTCCCTCCTCTCCTCCCAGTCCTTCCCCCACTCCCCTCTGTCCACTCCTTCCCTGTTTCTCTTTAGTCATTTATATAATTTTTAGTGTCCATTTGAATGGTATCAAGCACAGTCAAACTAGTGTGTAACTAGCACCCCATCCACGCATAACTTCTCCAGCCAGTAAAACTGAAATTCAGAACCCATTGAATATTACCTCCCACCTTTCCCCCCTCAGCTTAGCAATTATCACTTTACTTCCTCTGTGTGGTCTCTTTTTGAAAGGCAGGGTGTTGCTGTGTCTGTCAGACTGACCTCGGGTTCATGGTCCTCCCACCTTACAGGCTCACACCAGCACCACCACGCACCTCTTTTGTCTTTACAAATCTACTTTAAGTAACGCCTGTGACTGGAACCAGGCGGTGCCGGCCCTTCGCGACTGGCGTCTCCCACTCTCCAGAGCCATCGTCCTTCAGCGTTCACCCGTTGTGCCGCCCACACCAGAACGCCCTACCCTCTGGACCCTGAGGAATACTCCCCTGCACAAGTGTGCCTGTCACATTTCGTCTGTTGATGAGTAGGCAGTGTCTCTCCTTCTGTGTGGTGCAAATAATTGTGCTAGGAATGTGAGGGGGTCAAAGTCTTCCCATGTATCTACTTTGAAAGTTTTTGGTCAATACCCAGAAGTGAAATTGTTGTGTTATATTAACTTATCAAAACTCCGCATTGCAAAATTCATGTCTTGCCAAAGATTATGGATAAAGCATTGTAAACCTGCCTTGTGATCTGAGGCAAATGCAGCTCAACCAGCCCTCCCTTCCTCCTCCCTCCCTCCCCCGCATTGCAAAATTCATGTCTTGCCAAAGATTATGGATAAAGCATTGTAAACCTGCCTTGTGATCTGAGGCAAATGCAGCTCAACCAGCCCTCCCTTCCTCCNCTCCCTCCCTCCCTCCCTCCCTCCCTTCTTTCCCTCCTTCCTTTTTCTCCCTGTCTCCCTCTCTCACTGCTGTCTTCTGTCCTTCTCCCTCCCTTCCTTTCTCTCCTTCCCTCCCTTCTTCTTTCCCCTTCCCTTTCTCCCTCCTTCTTTCCCTCTTTTCTAATTTGAAGTTAGGTTATCACAGCTGAAAAGATAGTTTTAAAAGTTAATATTTTAGATGGGTGTGGTGGCACACACCTTTAATCACTAGCACTAGGGAGGCAGAGGCAGGCGGATCTCAATGAGTTCCAAGGCCAGCCTGTCTATAGAGCGTTCCAGGACACCCAAGGCTATACAGAAAAACCCTATCTTGAACCCCACTCACCAAAAAAAGTTGATATTTAGTGTCTGGAGAGATGCCTCAGTAGTTAAAGCACTTGTTGCTTTTACAGAGGACCAGTGTACAGTTCTCAGCCTGCATGTTACGTGGCTCATACTGTATGTAACAGCTTCTTACGGTTTCCAAAGGCATCTGCACACATGTGCACATGCCCACACTCATTCTCACACACATACATGAGAATAAAACAAATCTAATTGAAAAATTGGTATTCACTTTTTATATCAAAGCATACATTAATGATTTTAGCAATAAGGATTAAGCTATCAACTCATCGAGCAATTGTTTCCCAGTGTCCTTTGCACATCCCTTTTATAGAGCTGGTCTACCATATTTGGAGCTTTCACATCCAGAGCCAACCATGAACATTCTTCCTGAAATATAATTGAAGCACTCAAGACTCCTCCTTGCCCTCATCCCCTAAGCAACAATATAATGAGTACTCACTGGCATTTAAGTGGTTTTAAGTCTTACAAATGTCTAGAGTTTTTAATGCACAGATGAGTATATGTATGGGTTAAAAATGGACAGGAAATATGTGGATTTTGATATTCACATGGGGTCAAGGAATTATGCCCCCAGGACACCAAGAGATGGTGAAGTCAGCTTGGCTTGCATAAAGGAGGCATGTGGATACGTTGTAACATGCTTCACCTATTGTAGGTGGAGCTTACAAAACCCAGAAAAGATCAAAATGACCATGTCATTCTATACCCATTCCAGGATAGCTCCTGCTCCAAGTTTACCGCTTCCTAGCCTTTAATCTTAAAGCTATGACTTCCACAGTTCTGTTTTCTCATTTATAAAATGGCAGCAATCACAGTAATTGAGAAAGATATTTAAACTCGCCGGGCAGTGGTGGTGCACGCCTTTAATCCCAGCACTTGGGAGGCAGAGGCAGGCAGATCTCTGTGAATATGAGGCCAGCCTGGTCTATAAGAGCTAGTTCCAGGACAGGCTCCAATGCTAGAGAAACTCTGTCTAGAAAAACCTATATATAAAATCATTAGTGTTCTGCTGTTTTCCCCCACGAAAAAGGCAAATTTCCATTGTTGAATATGACGCTTACCCCACAGGCTTTTAGAAGGAATCAATGTGCTAGAAGCCCTACGACAGAACAGCAGCTGTCCCGCACGTAAGAATGCTGGCTATGCATTTGTCAAATATAAGATAGCATGGTTAAAGGAACTTGGATAGAGGTGATCACCTGCTCATCCCACGTCTCCAAAATGATTGTTTTTGGAGGTGGTGTCTGATGCTTTATCATGTAAGTCTGCTTCTCCTCAGACTTAGAATTTTTTCCCAGTTCTTTGGAGCTAACACAATCCTGTGTCAGCTAAAAGAAATGTATCAGGCATAACTGTTTCCCCAAATGGGACCCAGCATCCGTGTCCAGTTTTCTCCAGGGTCTAAAGGCTGCAGACAGAGGCAGGTCTGTAACCCGATGCCGTTTCTTAGTAACTCCCATCACCGTGTCAAGGATGGAAAGCAGTTCCAGGAGGGCAGTGGTCCCTCCTCTGGCTCCGCTCCAGTTCTGCAGTTCCCGTAGGTTCCTACTGGGTGAGAGGGTTCAGTGAACTTACCAGGTGTGATCCCAGCCTGGGATCCAAGGACAGCCACAAGGATAAAGAAGGAAACAGCTCTCAAGTTCCTCATCCTCCTGGAAGGAAGGCTCAGCTTGCCTGAGGGTTTCTGCTCACTGCGCTGTGCCACACTGGCCTGCCCTGGTATTTATATGCCAGGAGGATCAGGAAGTCCCAGGGCAGCGCTCAGAATGCTGTTCCTGGCTATATAATACTCATCAGGCTAGCTCTGAAAGGGGGAACAAGAGTGAAAACGCAACAGGAAGTGGAGGACCAAGAATACAAGAGGAAGTGGGCACAAAGGTCACGGTGGGCTAGAAAGACAGGGAAAACAAAGGGGATATGGCCTGCTTGTGGCAGAATTAGGGTAGGAGCCAGCCTGGAAGGGAGTGTGGAGAAACGTGGTCACTTGGGATCTTTTCCACTCAGAACATGTGACGCATGTTACAGGCTGAGAGGCAAGAATTCCAGCATAGCTAACAACCAAAAAGTTGCCTATAGAGACAACATTCCTTGTATACAGAGATCTTTTCAATAAGGATGCTACCATAGCCAGGAATTATGCTGTTTATATATTTATTAAATAGCAATGACCTATGTTCAATAATAGTTGACGTTTAAGGATGGCTTAATTCCTTTCCCGGGTGTGAGTGTGGAATTTTCCTGAGAATCTTAGAAATAAGGCTATAAATTTCATTATAGTGAAAATGTAACTTAACTTCCTTGTGGGAACCTCATGATTTAGGCATTACCATATCAGCTGTAATCCTACCCAATACACCTCAAAAATCGTTCTCTAATCTTATTTACCAAGAAAGAGAAAACAGCTCTTAGCAGCCCTTGGCTCAAACAAAAGCTCCCCTTGGCTGGTACAGGTAACGTGGAGCTGTGTGCCCAGTTCACACCCTACTGCCTAGTGCTACTGACATCCTTCCTGGTGACCACAAAGGGACCGGCTTCGAAGCAGTGTTGGTGAATTTACTTGATGACCACTTAGCTGCTCCGCTCTGGCCTTTTGTCCCACACGCTGCTCTCACTTCTTTCTCTCTGTTTCTGGCCAGAGACTCCCACAGTGTTTGATGAGTGACCCTTGCCTTGAAGATAGGAATCTCCTTGGAGCTCTCCATACCAATCTCCTGGGTCAGATGGAACTATCACGGGGGTCCAAAAGGACACCACCATAAGGGCTGTTCTACCAATAACTTACACCACTCTTGGGCCTCCAGCAGAGCCATTGGAGACCCTGTTGGTGTGAATTAACTATGGTGTGACACCCAGAGTTTCAAACCTCATTAAACAACACGTACTGTGTCAGAAACACACCAGGAAAGGCTGTTTCTGTGGGTGACACCCTCTAGTCCCTTTCCTTGTTCCTAAGTTCTTCCTATTAGTCCTCCCAGCTGTTCCTATTTTGCTTGTTTTCTGTGAGCCTAGTCACCTCAGGTATAGGGAGCTCGGCAATCTCCTCACCAGCCTTCAAAACTCTCTTCTGCTGAAGTTTCTGATCCCATTATAATTCCAGTGTCTTGCCAGAAAATGTTCCAAGGCTTGTAGAACTTGCCAGTGCCCAAACAGGCAAATTTAGACTCCATGTTTCTCATTTCCTGAGAAGGCTTAAACCCCATCTGTTGACTGTAACCGTCTCTTTTAAACTACTGCAGAGACACAGTTCCAAGAAGGTCTGCAGGGAAGCCCGGGAAGAAATCACTCACCTGAATTTAGTCAGTTAACGACTGTGAAGCAGGTCCTTCGATTGTCCAGTCCAGGCTCATTGCCTTTGGATTCACAAGCAAGCAAAAGGAACAGAGTTCGGCCTTAGTGTAAGTTAAAAAGTGGGGGAATATGGCTCAAAACAACATTTCAGTAAATTTTAGTCTTTGAAGTTATCATTTCTCCCACTGTGGCTCAGCATTTAGAACAATAAAAGAAACATTAAACTCTGCACGGGCCTCATCTTTTAGCTTTCACTGGCTGTCTGAACAATCCCTGAAAATAGCCTAAGCTCTGCACCTTTGAGATGTATTTTTCCAGCTTTTGTTATCAAGGGTTGTACAAGTGGAGGCACAGACTCCAGACTAAAGAGGAAAGAATCAGATCATGAATGTAACGTAACTACAGCCCAGCAGGCGATAATCATAAATGGAAGCTGTGAACTATGCGGTCTGTTTTTCTGTGCAGCTAATCATCTGTGCTTGTGTTTATATATTGTTGACATGGCACCAAATGTCTTAGAGGATAAACGTAAGATTTCACGTAAACAGAAATGTTCAATTAGGCCAGGCTCTTTTTGGCTCGTAGTGTGGCAGGAGTTTTGGAACACATGTCCTGGCCTTGGCAGCCCCGGCAGGTTTAGCTTGGTTGCTGTTTACCATTCACCAGTTAAAGGGATGGGTTATGGTGACAGTCAGAAAGGGGAACTAACCCCGAGGCTCGGTGTCACCTGGGCTCATCTGGGCACTGACGTGAACTTTAGGCTTAAGTGGAGAAGGGATTAAAACAATAGACAAAAAGGTTTGTGTAACTGGGCTGTCTCAGTCAAGCTGTGATCTTGTTGATCTTCCTCCTTTCTGGTCCTACACTGTGGCTAAAATAGCTCTGTATTGCCTGGAGGGACAGCTGGCTTTCAGGGGATAATTGCCCATGCTCCGGGGTGTGGCCCACTTTCACAGGTGATTGCTCTCATCTGGAGTCGGGACTGTTGGGCTTTATTCTTCCTGGAACCCAAGGCTTTGACAATCACTTCTCTTTGTGCTTTCAGTCCTCCTTGAGTGGTTAGTGTGCTCACCTGCTCACCTGTGAGGTAAGTAGGTCACGGGAAGAAAAGAAGACAGAGACCTCAAAGGAAGGCCTTGTCCCGCTGGGGGCTACATTCTGGGCCCAACTATTGAAAGACTTTATCAGTCTTGGCACCTCAAAAGACAGTCATTAACTGTCTTACTCACGTGTCCTCTGGGGAGAAGAATCAAAATCCCACAGTCTAAAAATGCCTTATGGCCCCTGCGTTCTTTCTCTCTAACAACCCAGGATTAAGTGAAATCACCACCTTTCGCTAACCTAGGAGAGAGGACAAGAGCATTCCAGGGGAAAGGTTGACAAGCAGATTTCACTCAAATACTCCCCTGTCAAGGGCACAAGTATCTTTTGACGTAGGCTGGTGGCTCTTCACACTGGGTACAGCCCTACCCCACCAAGGAGAGAAGAGCTGAAAGACTAGCAAGGAATCATCCCGAGTCTCCACACTCTCAAATGTATCTTGAAGGTAAGGCTGCTTATACTTGGAAATGTTCAAAGAAACTTAAAAACTCTTTTCAGACAAGAGAAAAAGACATCTTAGCCTCTTCCATGCAAAGGTCAGCCCCATTTGTAAGGGCAGCCTCACGGTACACTGTTGGGCCCCACTTGCTTCTTTCTCTCTCAGGTACCCTTGATGCCCACTTGGTGACAGCAGGTGATGGCAGTCTTACACAATCAACCCCACCATAGGGTTTCCTCTTGTAATGGTCTCTGTATATAGCCACCAGGATGCTTTTCTCCCCACCCCCAGCCCATGGAGTCCCGTTCCTAAACTTAGAAGTTCAGCTGATGCAGCCAGCGGTGCTGCAAGACCTGATGTCCTTGCTGCTCTGACAGGCGCCCAGGTGGAGCACGTGCCATTCTTATACAGCTGTGCATGGACACAGGGTGATGGGGACAGTGTGTCCTCAGTCCTCTGAGAGTCACACACCCATTAAGGCCCTGTTATTCTTGGCGCTAAATTTGGGAGCAGGTATAACAATCTCTTATTGTTTATATGGCTTGATATCTGGCTAATACCCTGTCTTCCAGATTCCCTTGGAAGGACGATCCAGATCTGCAAGTCCAATCCTTTGTGCATTTCCTTCCTCTTTAGATCACACCTGCTGAGACTGTAAAAAAAATTGTGTGTGTGTGAACGTGAGGGTGCCCACAGAGCTCAGAAGGGAGCATTGTGTCTCCTGGAGCTGGAGTCGCAGGTGGTTAAGAACCATCTGATGTGAGTGCCAAGAGCCTAGCTTCTTTCCTTTGGAAGCGCAGCAAGCACTCTTAATTGCCAAGCCATCTCTCCAGCTCCCTGGCTGAGACTTTTGAACCCTTCACAGGCAGGTCCTACACCCCTGTCTACCAGTGAAGAAGCTAAGAAAATAGATCTTTCTCAGCAAGCTTTAAGATTAAAAGCTCATCATTTCATAAGGGGAAACTGAGGCTGGATAGATGAGGTTATTTAAGGAGAAATAGGAAAGGAACACCTCACTGTGAAGTCTGGTTGAGACTTTGCCAGTGAAGAGGCAAGGATTCCAGCGCCATTAGAATTTGCTATGAAGACTGCCTACATAGAGGCAATATTTCCTGTGTATGGGGATATTTCATATAAAAATGTGTCTTATATCCCCTGTGATTCACGGCTTTACCTTATCAGCTGTAATCCTACCAATGTACCCCAGAAACTGACCCATGGGCTCATTTAGTGGAAAAGGGGTTCCTTAGCAATGCTTCCATGTGTGACCTCAGAAGCTATCACAGTCAGGCATCTCACTACTCTAAGCCGTGCAAGCCTGACTCACTGGAGAAGTGCCTATCCACGTGTGTGTGTGTGTGTGTGTGTTTGTGAGTGTGTACTATCCTTCTCCTACAGGTCTATCCTCCCATTAACAACCAGGCTTAAATCGATGCTAAACATCTTTTTCTCCATAACTTTTAAAAAATTATATAATATATTTTGATCGTGTTTCCCCTCCCCACAACTCCTCCCAGATCATCTCCACCTCCCTATCCATCCAACTTTATGTTCTTTTTCTCCCTTTCAAAACAAGCAAGAAACAAAAAAGAAAAGAAACACAAAAACAAAACGCAAAACAAACAAGCAGAATATCAATAAGACAGAAAAAGCCAAAACAAAGCAAAATGAAACAAAAGTCTACAAAAATACCATTGAGTTTGTAAAACCTCTTTATAGACCATGTCTGCTTCGTGTTGACCCTTCCCAGAATCCTTCGCGGTATGGTCAAGCACGCCAGCCCCTCCTGACTGAGTTAACATCTGAAAACTCAGGCTGTGTCCCTGGTTCCCAGTCCCGTGGCTTCTGTGAAGATGTCTGGACTGCCTGTTTGAAGTTCCTCAAGTGTCTTAGTGGGTAAAGGCAGAGCAAGTGTTTTAAGGAGGGTTTCCTTCTCAGAGGTTCATTTAGCCTCTAAATCAGAGTAACTTTTTTCACTTCTTTTAGACTTGGCCGACTCCAAGTTCCCAGTGGCCACTATGCATGGCGAGCCCACCATGGGGAACGCTCTCATTTGTAGACCTGACGTGTGGCTCTTCTCACACTATCTGAGATTATAGTCTGTTTCTCCATTCGTCTCTATTCCCATATGACTCAGAAATAAATTTCGAATTGGCCTCCAAAAGCAGATCTAAAACTTTATTTTTTCTTGAAGGAAGAACCGTTTCTTCGTAACTGGGATGCCAGGAACCATCACTGCCTGTCACTTGCAGATGCCAGTCAACAGAGATAGGAACCTAATCTTTCAAACCGTGCTTTGTGGTTTTCAGATGGCTCAGCCACTGAGAGCACCCGCTGCTTTTGCTGAGGACTGGAGTTTGTTCTCAGCACCCACATTGTGGGGCTCACAACTGCCTGTGACTCCAGGTGATCTGACTCCCTTTTCTGGCCTCATGGGTACTGTGTACACGAGCATTCTCCCCCCACACACATACATACACATAAATTTTAAAAATAGTGTCTTATTCCAACAATCTGGAAAGACAGTGGATTAACACCCTAAAAAGTCCCAAAATATGTATTTTTTATTGCATCAATAATGTTACACTCCTCAGCACTGCCTCTTTCTCCCCCTGGCATAAGCCACCCTTGTCTGTCACCAGGATTATTGCAAAAGTCCCCAAACTTGTCTCCACCTCTTCTTCTTCCTCTATTATCAGCATTGTGGCCGCAGCAATTCTGTTAAAGTCATAGATCAAATGAATCCTGCAACGGACTTAAAAAACAAAACAAAACACCCATTTTTTTAAATTGATTTTTATTGAGCTCTACATTTTCCTATGCCCCCCTCCCTGCCTCTCCCCTCCCCCTTTCAACCCTCTCCCGAGATCCCCATGCTCCCAATTTACTCAGGAGACTTGTCTTTTTCTACTTCCCATGTAGATTAGATCTATGTATGTCTCTCTTAGTGTCTTCATTGTTGTCTAAGTTCTCTGGGATTGTGGTTTGTAGGCTGGTTTTCTTTGCTTTATGTTTAAAAACCACCTATGAGTGAGTACATGTGATAATTGTCTTTCTGTGTCTGGATTACCTCACTCAAAATAATGTTTTCTAGCTCCATCCATTTTCCTGAAAAATTCAAGCTGTCATTTTTTTCTGAAGTGTAGTACTCCATTGTGTAAATGTACCACATTTTTCTTATCCATTCTTCAATTGAGGGGCATTTAGGTTGTTTCCAGGTTCTGGCTATGACAAACAAAGCTGCTATGAACATGGTTGAGCACATGTCCTTGTGGCACAATTGAGCATCCTTTGGATATATACCCAGAAGTGGTATTACTGGGTCTTGAGGAAGGTTGTTTCCTAATTTTCTGAGAAATCGCCACACTGACATCCAAAGGGGTTGTACCAGTTTGCACTCCCACCAGCAATGCAGAAGTGTTCTCTTTTCCCCAGAACCTCTCCAGAATAAGCTGTCATCAGTGTTTTTTATCTTGGCCATTCTTACAGGTGTAAGATGGAATCTCAGAGTTGCAAAACACCCATTATTGTACAGCCCAGTCCTTATGATAAGCTAATGTCCCTAGCCATCCCTGTTTGGTCTGTTTCGACAGCCTGTTACCTTTTTCTGCCCTCACAGTGTCCTGACCATGCAGTCTGCTCCAGTCTGTGGCTTTCCATTGTCCCTGGCTATATTGCTTGATTTTTTTCTCAAATATCCTCAGTCATTGCCTGTTTATCTGCTTGTCTCAACATTGTTTTAGTAAGTCATTACTTAGCCAAGTCACCTAAAATAGAGCTCTCCTACTCAGATACTTATTTTTCCTAAATATTTAATATTATCTAAAATGCTACTTATTTTACTTCTGAGGCATTTAATGCCTGCCCTCTGCGGTTCTCCTGGCTCTCTGTACTCTGGGTATCCCTGAAAACAGCACAATAACTATTAGGTGCACTTAGTTTATGTGGGAAGTATTTCAGGGAGCAGGGATGGAGGACTGGACCAGTTAGAGGGATTTGTGCCAGGCTGACCTTGGACTGATAGCCTCCTGATCAGCCATCCAAGTGCCGGGACTATATTCACGTGCCACCACGCCTAGCTGGATTTTTGAAAAGAGGACTGTGAAGTTTCACCTGGGAGAGTGAAGGGAACACACTTGTCACCTGCTTTTTGCCCGTGTGGCACTATGAAAGCATAGCTCCAGGGGCTAGAGAGGTGGCTCTATGGGAAAGAGCACACTGCCTTTGCAGGGGAGCCCTGCTTGATTCCCGGCATCCATGTTGTGCACACACAATTAAAAATAAAGCAGATACTTTAAAAAACTTAAGACGTGCCCACAAATTCTTAGACACAACTTGTATTGAGCAATAGAGTTAGTGTCTTTCCCCTCGAAACCGAGAAGACTTATGCCCTGTTTAATCATCAGAGCATGTCACATGGCCTCTGAGGCTCGTTCATAGAAAGCCCTGGAACTTCAGCCTCTGTCCCTGGAATTCTCGATCTTGCTGCATTCACCTACTAGGTGAGAGGGTTGCCTAGCATGAAGAAGTCACTTGCTTGGTAGATGGTAGTTCTAAGTGAACGTGGCCTTCAAGTCATCTTAGTCTATGCTCTAACATTGGGAGTGGGGAAGACACTGGATCTACAGGTCCAGCATTTCGATGATGAGCCTAAGGTGGCTAATGAGTACTTGACTGGTGTAGCCTTGATCAGATGTCACTGAGAGTGTGAACTACGTACGCACGGGGTATCAAAGATTTAGTACCTCACATAAAATGCAAAATATCTCAGTAATTTCATACATTGTTCATAAACTGAAGCGGTGATATTTTGAATACACTACGATAATACAATGTTATTAAGATGAATTTAATCTGTTTCCTTTAACTTTTTGTACTATAGCTACAGGAGGGCTGAGGATGTGGCTCAATTGGTAGGATGCTTGCCTATCACACAGGAAGCTTTGGGTTTGATACCCAGCATCACATAAAACTGACCTGGTAGTCCATGCCTGTAATGCCAGCACTCAGGAGGTAGAGTTAGGAGGATCAAAAGATGAAGGCTAGCCTCTGCTATATATAGCAAGCTCCAATCCAGTCCAGGATTCCTGAGACCTTGTCTCAAAAAAGAAAAAAACCAGCAACATCAACAAAATAAACAAAAAAACAAACAACAGCAGCAACAAAAAGTTGCTAGAAAATTAAAAAATTTGCCTTAAATTTTTACTCGGCAGCACTGGTGTAGACGATTCCGGCTGCCAATCATTTGAGTAATTTCTTGCTACTTGTGTCTTAAGTAGGGACCCAATAATCATGAAGTAGAGACAAGGTC
>NW_026068285.1:84334-98133 GCF_014885135.2 Alexandromys fortis | reverse complement strand
AGACACGGTCCCCCCCCCCCCCCCGCCGTGCCCCGTGGGAACCCCTTTCCCACTGAAAGGATGAGCACGCACAATGAAGCAGGTGGTGTTCAACACCACTGCCCTTTGGGTCGTTTGCTCCATGGAGAAGGACAGCGAATCTCCCACTTTAATTTCCCCATGCTTCTGGTGTGTGCACACATGGATGTTGGGCACGTTTCTGAAGGTTTCTATCTCAGTATCAGAGAAGCCCTGGGATAGGAAGGAAGAGTTAGGAAGTATAGGTTGATGCCGGGCCTCTCTAGGAGGGTCATCTGAGTCTAAGGAGGCTGAGGCACTGGCTGTGGTATCAATGGGAGGTGATTTATGATTACAACCTGCCCTCCTCCTCTCTGGTATGCTACTATCTGGAGTATGTCCGATCTTTCCCTAAGCCTCCATCAGGGTTGGATGAATTAGTTCTGTCAGGTTTGGGGTAACCCAAATGGTGGACTTACCTGTCCACTGCCTCCTACCTAGCCCAGCAATCAAGAACTCTAACCCAGTAGGGTATAATGCCACAAGGAAGAAAACGGAAAATAAACCACTGGGAAGAGAAGGGTTAATCTCATGTCACTCTTCCTTCCTATGTGTGCCAGCAATTGGAGATATAACACAATACGCCAGAGCATGCACTGCACCCTGAACTACAAGCTCCCACTCTGAAGCTTTTATTATTAGCTAAGTTAGCAACACTCTGTTACAAGGTACTATCTATCCCCCAGACAAACTACCACCATCTTTATGAGATCAGCTGTGCCTACTTGCAAGACTTCGTTATGACAGAGCCTGTGAATTGCTATCCATTCCTTCCTAGAAGGAATGGGCAGGGAGGATCATTGGACCCTCCTCTGGGTATCCAGCCATTTGTGTGCAGTTCTGTAGACTAGGGGAAGGGAGTTCCATCTATGAGGATGTGGGGAAGCCATCATTATGCTGAGTGAAGACTTTCCAGGGTGGCTGCTTTGGGGTCACCCACACTCCTGACAGTTACCCCTCACTCCTGCTTTTTGAGTAAACCCAATAAACTCATTGGTTCCCCAGGGTAAATTGTGGTGGAATTGTAATTTGGTTTGTCATTGGCACCTTAGAATCTATGCTGCAGGCCTTGTAGACATCCCACTGTGAGTTTTTATCGTAGTTGTTTTGTAATGTTGCCTAGCACACCCCACAACTTCTGCCTTTACAGAAACACCAAATATCCTGTCAACATGGCCTTTACCACATCCCATGACGCAAGCTTACACAGAAAGCCATCTTATAACATTGCAGGAGAGTGTAGGTCAAGGGTCAGAATATGTGAATGAAAATGTCCCCTCCCAAATGTCCTTCAATCATATCACAAGGACATGTGCTCAGCTATGTTCATAGCAGCATTATTTGTCATAGCCAGACCTGGATACAACCTAAATGCCCCTTGACCAAAGACTGGATAAGGAAAATGTGGTACATTTACACAATAGAGTACTACACAGTGGAAAAAAATGACATCTCGCATTTACGGGCAAACGGATGGATCTAGAAAACATCATATTGAGTGAGTAACCCAGACTTAGAAAGGCAAAGAAAATATGTACTTACTCATAGTGGCTTTTAGACATAAAGCAAAGAAAAAACAGCCTACAATTCACAATCCCAGAGAACTTAGACATCAGAGGACCCTAGGAGAGGCATACATAGATCTAATCTACATGGGAAGTAGAAAAAGACAAGATCTCCTGAGTAAACTGGGAGCATGGGGACCATAGGAGAGGGTAGAAGGGCAGGGGAGAGAAAGGGAGGGGAGCAGAGAAAAATATATAGTTTAATAAAGAACACTTTAAAAAGGAACCCAAAAGCAAAGCAAAGCAAAGGTCCCCTCCCTGGGTAACCTACCTTCAGACCTTCAGTTAATATAGAACTTTCCTTCTATTATTTTTTTTAAAGATTCATTTATGTGTGAGTGTTCCACTTGTGTGTATGTATGTGAACCATGTGTACGCCTGATGCCTGTGGAGGTCAGAAGAAAACACTAGATCTCCGAGAAATGGATTTACAGATAGTTATGAGCCATTGTGTGGGAGCTGGGAACTGAACCCAGGTCCCTTGCAAGAGCAACAACTGCTCTTAACTCTTTAGCCCTTCCTATTTTTTCCATTTTTACCTCTCATTCTTTTCTTATTGGTCCATACACTGGGTGTCTGCACCACCAATTTGTCACCAAGTCCCAGAATGACTGTCACAAAGACAGCTCCTTGCAAAGGAAAGGAGCTGGCTGGCATTGGGTCTGCCCTGGACAAGCTTCTGTTCCTGGAGTTTCCAGGTGGAACTGTCTCAGGTGCCTGAGCTCATTGGGGCAATCAGGAATTATACAGAGGCCACTAAAGATGCCCATGAAAGGTAGGTGTAGGATGTGAGTCAAGCCACACCCTCTGAGACGACGCAGCAAGAACTCTTCCTACTAGACATTAAACGTTATAGATCCATTCTGTGACCCTACAGCCCAAACATTCTTTTAGCTGTGAAGTCAAAAATCCTGGTGAGGAAGGTTCCCATGAGCTCAAGTTTCTTCCTTCTCCCTCCCTTCTCCCTCTCTCCTCCCTCCCTCCTCCCTCCCTCCTCCCTCCCTCCCTCTCCCTCCTTCCCTCCCATCCTCCTCCCTCCCTCCTCCCTCTCTCCCTCCCCCTCTCTCTCTTTCTCTCTCCATCTTTCCCTCTCCCTCTCTCCCTCTTCCTCTCTCTCCCTCTCCATCTCTCCCTCCCCCCCCCTCTCTCTCTCACACACACACACACACACACACCATGGACCACTGTCACACTCTATGGGAAAGGAGCCATAAGCATTCAGACTTTGGAACCTTGTACAGAAGGACTCATAAAGGTCTTGGTTCTAAACCCTTCCTTGCCAATAGGTGAGGAACCCTCACAGATGGAAGGATTAGTCCTCTGCTCCTTCTAAATTCCTGCGTCATTTGGCACCTGGCCAACCCCACGACCGTGCCTATTACTGATGAGGAAGAATATTTTTATTTTTTTTAGATGTGTTCATTAGCCATGGGGCATCAAAGCTCACTACTGAAGTCGACCCTCCTATTCCTCTTCCTGTGAGTGAAGGGCTGTTCTGTCCAGTGCCTGCATGAGCAATGTTTTTTTTTGTTTGTTTGTTTTTTGATAGTCCCAATGGCTATAAATTCTGCATTAGGTAGACACCCTGAGACTGCAGTTCCAGGCCTGTCCTGGGCCCCATGCCTTAGGGAACTCATCCTATCCAAACACACTGCTAGATAGTATAACAAAGTATCTGAGAAAAGCAACTTAAAGGAGGGAAGGTTCCTGGGCTCACAGTCTCATAGGCTTCAGCCCATGGTCTGCTGGCTCCGTGACTGTGAGCCTTTGGTGAGCCAGGTCATCATGGCTGCTGAATCGTGTCCGGAGGAGGCTGTTCCCCTCGTGGAGGGTGGGAGGTGGAGAGGTTCTGAGGAACGGTCTGAGGACAAACTGTACTCTTCAAAGACACCCTAGTGGTTTCCTCCAGTGAAGCGCCACCTCTTAATCACCCATTAATCTATGAATTCTTTAATGACTGAGGAAGTTAATGCCCTCACGATCCAATAGTTTTTTGTTTTTTTTTTTTTTTAATTTTCGAGACAGGGTTTCTCCGTAGTTTTTGGTTCCTGTCCTGGAACTAGCTCTTGTAGCCCAGGCTGGCCTCGAACTCACAGAGATCCACCTGCCTCTGCCTCCCGAGTGCTGGGATTAAAGGCATGCGCCACCACCGCCCGGCACGATCCAATAATAGCACGACTTGATGTAGACCAAGCTTTCATCATATGAGCTTTGGGGGGAGGACTCCTCATGGCTTACTCCTGCTCTTGTATAACAAAGGACCCAGCACTCAGGTCTGTCACAGCATGACTCAGCATCCACTTATCCACTCCTGGGATGAATACAGAAATGCTTGCACCAAGACCATCAGTGGAAATGCCTGATGCATGCTGGGAGGGTTTCGAGTGGTGGCAACATCCCGCTACACGTTGGACTGTAGGGAGAAGCTGAAAACCTGCTGTGGGAAGACCGTCAAGGAAGCCGCCACAGTCTCTCCTTCCGAAAGGTGTACACAATCTATCCTGGCATGCTGGGGACCTGTCCCCTCGGGGTGCTCTCTGCTCATTATCTTCTCTCCCTGTTCCAGTCTATGCAGTGAAACTCAGAATCAGCAATGGACATGCAGTACTTGCAATATTAAACAAGCGTTTTTGCTTTTAAATTGTGCATTAGCTTTATTTAACCGGGGAGCCTCTTTTTGGATTCTTGCTCTGGGTCCTGTAGATATGGGAATAGACCCAGCCAGGACCTATAAAGACAGGGTGGTTGGTGAGGAGAATCCTTGGGCCCAAACCACTTCCCATCTGTCCTTCTCACAAACCCTAGTGATTGGAAGTCATCAGGTACCGCTTCTTCCTTGGCTGTGATCTTAAGTGACCTGACTATTGCCTAAGGAAAGCTTAGTCAATAAGGCGAGTCATGGGGCTAACCAAGACATCTTCTTGTCTCTCTTGCTATCTGTATGTCTGGGCTCAGGTTTTCCTTAGAGAGAAGCAAAACAAATCCAAGCTGAGTGCGGCGGTGCTCACCTTTGATCCCAGCACTCAAGAGGCAGAGACAGGTGGATCTCTGAGTTTGAGACCAGCCTGGTCTACAGAGTGAATTCCAGGACAGCCAGGACTACAAAAAGAAACCCTGTCTCAAAAAAAACAAAAACCAAACAAACAACAAACAACAAACGAATGCAAGCAGACTCTGAGCCACTCTACTGAGCTGACCCTGGCTGGCAAGGAGGACGAGCCACCTAATCCACAGAACTGTGAAGAGAAGAAATGATCATCGCCTGCTAAGCCACCAGATTGCAGGGCAATGTATTCTGCAGCCACGGCGAATTGATCACCATCTTTCGTGGTCATGGAAGATGGATTTGTCTTATCTGTAGGTTGGTGAAAATCATAGTTTCTCATTCAGGAAGTAATGTCCCACTTTCAATGAAGCCAGCACTGGCTGCAGGGGGACAACACACATGTTAGCAAAGTTCTTCTAGTTCAGGTGGAGCTGGAAAGGAATGATGCATGGAAAAGAGGGGGGCTGGAACCAGGGGAGGAGGGAAGAGGGACAGGGTGGCCTTTGTGCCCACCAACCTGTGTGTGTGTGTCTGTGTAAGCGTCCATTTCTTTGGGAAGAATTTCATGTTTAGGAGGCAATCAACGCTTAACATGATCACAATTCTTTAAGAGCTGTTTTGTGAAGTGGTGGGCACATGTTTGTGTCTTCCTGCACCCACTTTTCCATGAAGAGATGAGGTTCCCTTCCCTGAGGAAAACATTCCATGCAGTGGTTATTCCCCAAAGCCCTCCAGCCGGTCACGATGCCTACTTCTTTGCTGTGGTGTGGACCCACTTCCCGAGTTGGATGGTAGGGATGCTTTGGGGGCAGTTTTTCAGACTGTCATGAGGGGAGAGCCGCATTGCCTCTGGCAGTGAAGGATTGGTGGCAGCAACTGTGTCCGGTCGACCTACAAATACTCAAACAGAGCTGAGCTCAGAGTTTCACGGACCGCTTGTCCTGAGCTCCCGCCTCCCCGCCACCCCTGTCATTCTCAGAGTATGAACCCGTAAACTGGTTTTCTCTCAGTGCATTTTGAGGGTGCTTTATGGGGTGTGAAATTAAAACTCAAGGATTTCCCATTTCCCACTCCTGGACTCTTACCTGGTCCCCGCTCAGGGAAATTTACCGCCTGGGTTGGGACTCTTTGAGAGGACTGTATCCTGATCGCCAGGACCCAAACACACCCAACCCGGTGTCCTCCTCTCTTTCCATCTTCCCTCCTCCCCCTGGTTCCAGTTCCTCTCTTTTCCATGCTGTCTTTATCCAAGATAAAAAGAAGCTGCCCTGCCTGTCACTTTGTCCTCGCCTGACAGGTGTTCACACCCCTGGAAAGTACCCAGGACTCCCTGCTGTCCCCAGGTCCTGTTGTCCCCTTATCAACCCCTGAGACCACAAGAAAGGTCAAATTTGCTTCTCTTTAAAGCCTGTCATTGTACTGATATCATATCTTGTTCTTGAAGGGGTGGCGTTTGAATGTTTGTTGACATTTATTAAGTCCTCATTCTGGGCGGGTCAGAACCAGGGTGTGGTGCGAGTCTGTAGTGTTGGACACCAAAACACAAAACAAAACTAAGTCCACTTGGTAATCAAGATAAGCAATAGTTTATTGCAAAGTGATAATTAAATGCAAAATTTTAAAAATATCAAAATCATTGTTACCAGTCTTTTCTGTTCTGTTACACCAAAGTTTGCAACATACTTCTTGGATCTGGACCCCTGGAAGTCTAAAGAGGAACAGAGCAGAAACCCTGCTTCACCCAGCCTGTCCCTGTTCTGATATTAGTCTTCTCTGACCCGTTGGCACCAGTGCCCTTCCAACTAAGAAGAAACAAACTGATCGGTCACAAAGACACAGCTATCATTTTCTAAAGGGCACAGAGGAAAAGCCTCGCCCAAGGGGTTAGAGGCTGAATTTTATGATCTGTTCTTTCCCCTTGGCAGCCAGGCAGGATTGAGGGGAAGAGGGCCCTGCTACAGAACATCCTTATCCCTTGAGGGCCGGGCGGCACAGAGGAACCCTGCACAGCCCTGTGCCTGGTTTAACTTCATCTGGGGTTGCGATTTACAAGATGTCATATCGGGCAACCAGAGACAAATGTCAAGTAAGCAACACCCTCCATTCCCTGGCACCCCTGAATCCACCAATCAGTTGGTCCTTTGTAAAGAATGTATTTGAGCTGGGCAGTGGTGGCACATGCCTTTAATTTCGACATTTGGGAGGCAGAGGCAGGAGGATCTCTGAGTTAGAGGCCAAGCCTGGTCTATGGAGTGAGTTCTAGGACAGCCAGGGCTATACAGAGAAACCCTGTCTCAGAAAGAAAAAAAAAAAGAAAGAAAACAAACAAACAAACAAAAAAAGACTGAAGAATGTCTCTGTAGTCCGTTGTTTCCTCTTGGTTTTTACATCATCATCTTACTCCAGTCTGTCCTTCACTTAGACGACTGTCATGGTCTCCTGCCGAATCTCCTACTTTGTTCTTACTCCTCTTGAATTTGTTCTCCATTCTGAAACAATGATCTTTCTGAGTGCTTGTCAGGCCCACTCCAGTTGGCCAACAACCCTTGACTAACAACGCTCCAACTTCCCAGCTTCATTGGCCTGCTGGTCATGTGAGGAGCACCCCGAGATCATCTCAGCCACATGACCTTTCTTGGATTCTCTGCCTGGGGTGCTTTCTTTCCTTGGCTTCATTTTTGGCCAGACTTCCTTCGCTTTTCAGGCTTCAGGGAACACTGTGACATTTTTACTCTCTGTCCTTTCCTGGCTGGTTCAGGTTCTTTGAGGTCCCAGCCACCATCTGTGATCATCTTGATCATCTGCACACTTGAGAACTGACCCCCCACTTCCCAGGAAGAGGGAAGTCCTGTGAGGGTGGGAACTGTACCTGTATGGGCACAGCTCTGGAGACGCTAGAGCAGGACCGAGCAAAAGTGGAATGAAGGACCCTGGGAAGCTGAGGTGAGTGGGGTGGGTGGTGGGGTTTCAGCGAAGGTACAACATTCGAAAGACACTTTGAAAAGCACACAGAGAGGGTGAAGCTGAGAACTGTGGAGAAGACAGGAACCCAAAGAAGCAAATACACAGAAGACAGAGACCAGTGTTCAGGTTTGAACTTCCGAAGGAACATGTTTTATTACACGGCCACAATGTGGGTCACTTGTCCCCTCTTCCTAAGACCTTTGCTGCTTCTGGCTTCAGGCTCCAGTTCTCTCTGCCTCAGTCTGAATTGTTGGGGTCTGGTGACCCAGTTGAGCCCAACATGGCTTTCCTATAGCACCCCCTCTGCTTTCTCCAATGTTCAGATAAGATGTCAGTGATTAATGTCTAATGTTGCAGTCACAGGCCCCCAGGCCCTCGAACATCACAGGACCGGTTGACAGAGTGTCCAAGAAACACTTCAGAACAGAATGGAATTCAGCACACTAGGGACCAGTGGGGAAAGTGGGGATTCCCCCATCTCACGAAGGATGGCTTCCAAACAGTGTGACCCTGTCCAGGCCCTTCCTGCCCCATGAGGTAGCCATGATGGTTCATCCTGTGAACTCTGGTATGAAGATGGCTTCAGTACCAACCAGTCTGGTCTCTAGACTGTGGAATAAGGGCTCAAAGGTGAGTTAGTGAGGCAGGTGAGGGCCGAGGATGTGCACCACCCTCCTTCCTGACCCTGCCCTCTTTCTTTTCTTTTCTTTTCTTTTCTTTTCTTTTCTTTTCTTTTCTTTTCTTTTCTTTTTCCTTCCTTCCTTCCTTCCTTCCTTCCTTCCTTCCTTCCTTCCTTTCTTTCTTTCTTTCTTTCTTTCTTTCTTTCTTTCTTTCTTTCTTTCTTTCTTAAGGCGGTAGGATGAGCTCAAAGATGAGCCAAAGCAAACCAAGGAAGTCTCAGATCACGAAAAGTTCCACCATGTTTCAGGAAATGATCCCAAACAACAGCACAAACTGAGAAAGAGCCATGAGATTGAGCTAGTTCTGTGTTGTTCTTTGTTTAAATAATAGCGACTTCGCCCATTTTTTAAGTGTGAAATTTCAAATATTACTTTTCAAAATCCTTATTTGCTGGCTCAGTTGCTCATCCACCCCACCCTCTACTCCAGCCACCCCTCAGTCTTCTTCCTTCCTCTGATGCCAACATATTAGGTCTGCCTCTTCATGCTTCTTCAAGCCCAAGCCTGAAAATCCCCCTTCATAATGGTCGTCTTCTGCCTCCCCCTGCGTCTCCACTCTTGGTGGGTCGCTGCTGGCCTCTCCTTTAAGAGTCTTCGTCCCACTGATGGTAATAAAGTGTGGCTCACAGAGGGTGGCCTTGAGCCACACTTTATGGATTTGACAGAAAACAATGCATTAGCTATCTGGAACCTCCTGGAATCCTCCAGGAGATACAGCAGCAATTGCTACTGTCCTTTTTCATAGCTGGGTGGAAGTGGAAAGAGCCAGGCTAAGCTATTTCCAAAGGGACTCAGACAAGCTACTCTGTTTCCCTGAAATGGCTGGAGGTGACTTAGTCTCAGATTAGAAATGAGTCTAAACCAAAAATCAGCCAAACAAATAAAACAGTAAGTCAAATCAGCAACACCAGTATTGGCTTGCAGCCACCAGAATGTGTCAGCTTCTTTATCCTTCTCTCGTATCTAACCAAGCACAGCATCCTTTTGTAGGTGTGAAGGAGTTAAAGATATGCTATTTGAAAATATGCTGCACTGGCATATAGACTATTTTTAATTAGAGACATTCAGAGAAATCATGGGTACAGGTTAGTCCTTCATTTCAGTTCTTTTTATGGGGGGGGGTTTCGAGACTGGGTTTCTCTGTGCTTTGAAGTCTGTCCTGGAACTAGCTCTTGTAGACCAGAACTCACAGAGATCCACCTGTCTCTGCCTCCCAAGTGCTGGGATTAAAGGCGTGCGCCACCACCACCTGGCTTTATTTTGGTTTTTGAAAGCAGGTATATTCCCAGGTGGAAAATGTTTCCCTCTGTGTAAACTTTGTTATCTTAATCTTCTTTTATCTTCTGAGTCACTGTTCGATTCCAAACTACCTACCTACTGCAAGCCCTTTATCATTTCGTAGCTGCTATTCTTTGCCTAGCTTAACCTGTAAGCTACTGAGGCTGACGGCCTCTTCAGGTCATTTCTTTATGATGCCCTGTACCACCCAAGACATGCATCAAATAAACACTGTCACTTTCCTCCCACCAATGGTGTTCACACCAGGCTCATTCTCAGCCCAAGATGGGACCCTACGAAGGATGTATAGTTTTGTTCTCCCCTACATTAGTTAGAAATTTCTTTCTTTTTTTTTTTTCAAGACAGGGTTTCTCTGTGGTTTTGGATCCTGTCCTGGCACTAGCTCTTGTAGACCAGGCTGGCCTCGAACTCACAGAGATCCGCCTGCCTCTGCCTCCCGAGTGCTGGGATTAAAGGCTTGTGCCACCACCGCCTGGCTAGTTAGAAATTTCTTACATAGTGTTTAATGCTCCCTCAAACTCTAGTATGGTCACAAGGGTTAAGGAACTTGTCACTGGCCTGGTTATGAAGTAGCTGAGAATTGAAGATGGCGTGTCAATTCTGAGGTTCCAAAGTTAATTCCCTGAATTAACATCAAAGGTTCATTTGTCTATAAAGGTCATAAAACCTTTTCAAATTAGTTTCCATACTTATGAGAAGGTAGTTGATTCATTCTGTCTGCGCGCTCTCTCTTTCTGGTAGGCCAATTGTGGTGCTTAGAAATAACGCAGTCACTCAGTGTAGTTCTCTGCACGGCAGACGTTTTTATTAAGTGATTATTAGGAGTCAAGGGTGATCTTGTGGGAAGGACTTGGATTCTCCACTTGGGCCTCATGGGTAATAACAAGCAGGATAAATCTTGGAATCTCTGCCCTCATTTTGCATCTGTCTCCACTGTCCTAGAACCTTGGATTAGATTCCTTCTTGACCCTGCGTGTTGGTGTGTTAATCATTTGAGGCTGTCTGTCTCAACACGAGTGATAAAAGATTGGCTTTTCTCCAAACTGACGTAGCCTTTCTCAACTCACCTCGAGACGGAAGACATCAAAAAAGCGTGACTAAAGTGTTTCATTGCTCTCTTTTACAACATCCTGTGCCATGATCCCTGGAAAGAAGGCATTGCCCAAAACCCCAGGTCATCATGTATTCCAGGAACAGTGAGCTCAGACCGACCAGCACATGGTAAGACTGCCCCCCCTCTCAGTGGGGCAACAACCACATGATAGTAACTGGCACTGTCTCTCCACACAGGAATGATTACTTCATGGGGGCAGAGCTGCCTCCTCCAGTGACGGCAGAAGTGACATCTGCTGAGCCACCACCTCTGTTCACCCAAGCTGGGTCTTAGGCACAGCTCTTACCCTTTGTCCCAATTCTTGCCCTGTGTAAACCTTAAGTTCATGTCAGTACATGAAGAGGTCTAGGATGTCTGGTCTCCTGTCTTTCCAGTGTGGCCATATTGGTTGATCCTTTCCTGCTTTCCATCACAAATCTTCCTGTTGGTTTACATATGCCCCTGTTTAGAAATATCATTGTGCATATGTTAACTCAGAAAAAGACAGTACATTATTTTCAGTTGGGGGCTAGTTGCAAGTGGGGCCTCTACGACTCTTTGTATGTAGGATTTAAAAAGCAATTAATATTAGCTTTAAGAGCTGTTTATTTCCTGATTTACAGAACTAGACCTAAACCGTACAGAAAAAGAGCTGGTCAAAATACCAGAAAAATCTAACTCGCTTCTATTCTAACAATAAAAACAAAACATCAAATGCGAAGTCTTTATGAAAAGTATACACATTACTGCTTGGATATTAAACAAGGCAAAGCTTAAAAAATGAAATCCAAACAAAAAGCTCATTTTTCCTTCCAAATCATAATTCAGAATAAAATGTTGAGAATAACAGAATAACATGTTTATTGCCGTTTGGCTTATTGATTAGTGAATGGATTGAATGGTTGATTAAAACTGGCTCATGGTTATTGAGACCAGAACTAGAAAATTAGAATCTTGTGGTGGATGAAAGGGATATACATTCTCATGAAAGTTAGATGGCAAAGGTATGGTTATGTGAAACACTTAAATCACAAACCGTGTTGAGTGGCTGGAAGGAAAAGCCCAGGGTGCTTTGCGAGATGATACCAGAAAACCCTAAAAGTGGATTTCAGGGGCAGGGAAGACTTCTCCTGGGACCCACCTTTTAACCTAAGAGCTTCAGAGTGGAAGTAAGTTAGGGTCAGAGTAGGAGAGAGCCCCCCCAAAAGGAGAGTTGAGGAAAAAATGTGCAAGACTTTGAAGGGAGTCCCACGCTCCCCAGAAAAGACCAATGCGAGTCCTCGGATTTCCCTTTGGTCTTTCTTGTTCTATGAAGACTTGCCCCTTTCATTGTCTTAGAATTATCGTAGGAACCTGTAAATGGGAGAAACTTACACTGAGGTAGAAAGGTAAGAAAGTTCCATCTGGAAAGAACAAATCTGGTTCAGTCTGTAAATTTATTTCAGCTTTCCTGATGACTAGTAAAAGTGTGTGTATGGATTCTCCATTGAGTTATTTTTCTTTTGCTTATGAATACCCAAATGTTCTAGCAACATTTGCTCAAGGGATTCTCCTCCTTCCCCACACCCCTGGCTTGGCTTCATACTTGTTTAAAATATATGTGCTATATAGAGAGGGGAAATGTGCTGTAAGTGTAAGGGGTTCTAGACTCTTAATTCTGTTCCATTGATCAAAATCTTGGTCCTTATGTCTCAACCACACCATCTCCATTGCTGTAGTTTTGTGGTAAGTTGCAAAATCAGGAAGGGCGAGTGCTCTGGCTCTAATCTTTGTTAAGTCAGAGAATCTCATGAAAGATCTGAACCTTCTGGGGAGGCAGTGGCTTTCCTCAGGAGTGGGTCTCTGAGCCAACCTCTGTCTACCCATGCTGCCGGGTTACCCAGTACACTCTGCTGGCTAGAGAGAAACGGGGATGACTCCAACTGAGCACAGGGCTATCGTAAGTGTGGGCCACAGACAGGAGTCAGTCTGCGAACTGTTACCAGATGAAGCCAGTGCATAAATGGTGCACAAGTGTGCACAGCCAGGGGCTGGAGAGATGACTCAGTGGTTAGGAGCACTGGTTGCTCTTCCAGAGGACGCAGGTTCAATTTCCATCACCCACATGGTAGCTCAAAACTCTCTATAATTCCAGTCCCAGATGATCCAGCACCCTCACACAGATACACATGCAGGCAAAATACCAATACATATAAAATAAAAATTAAAATAAAAATAATATTTGTGAAAGTGTGCATAGCCATCGGGCAGGAATATCACTCGGGTCCCTGAACAGCAAACCCTCGCCTTGCAAGTGAGTGCCTATCAGGCCAATCATCACCTAGTCATGCTCCAAGAAACCAAGCTGAGCATGGTGAGAATCTAAGGCTAGTTTGTCAACCGCAACTATAAGAGATTAATCTTATATTAGCTTGTCAAGTGTAATATAAAAAATATTAAAACTGGAAACCCTTTTTTAGAGGAAAGGTCCTCTAAACTTACCCATATTTGTGTAAAATAATCTTTGAAACTGGTGGAGGTTTGGAGATGGATTGGAATCTGTTTTCTAGGGCTTTATTTTGGAAAAAAATTTAAATGCATTTTCTGAGCTGAAACTGCCTTAGCATGCCCATTTCACACAGACTAAAACCAGATACCCTTTCCATTGTCCTCAGCGTCCCTTCAGAAGTTCTCTGGTATGGATGTCACCAAATCAGAATCCCAAACAGCCTAAGTGTATGCTATCCTCAGCCCTGAGGTGAGCTACCAGCTCATCCCAGCCGCTGGCAGACAGGCCAAATGAGCAGGAAGGAAACCAATCTGCAAGGACAACTGCACCGATAGAACGGCATGTATTCACAGCACGCATAGAGGCATTCAACTGGGGTAATCAGTTTTCAGTCTAACATTCTGTCTAGTTATAATGGGAATTGGAAAATTAACAAGCACAATAGTGATTTTATGACTGCATGCTTTTAATGAACATGAACAAATTTTATCTTTTTGTATTATACTATACTTCTAACAATATTTACTGAAATATAATTTTATTTGCTGTCTCTAAAATTAACTTTTAAGATTGGGATTGTACTTTATGTGCCTTTTATTTGTTTATT
>NW_026068285.1:47467-77308 GCF_014885135.2 Alexandromys fortis | reverse complement strand
TTGATCCTTTCCTGCTTTCCATCACAAATCTTCCTGTTGGTTTACATATGCCCCTGTTTAGAAATATCATTGTGCATATGTTAACTCAGAAAAAGACAGTACATTATTTTCAGTTGGGGGCTAGTTGCAAGTGGGGCCTCTACTCTTTGTATGTAGGATTTAAAAAGCAATTAATATTAGCTTTAAGAGCTGTTTATTTCCTGATTTACAGAACTAGACCTAAACCGTACAGAAAAAGAGCTGGTCAAAATACCAGAAAAATCTAACTCGCTTCTATTCTAACAATAAAAACAAAACATCAAATGCGAAGTCTTTATGAAAAGTATACACATTACTGCTTGGATATTAAACAAGGCAAAGCTTAAAAAATGAAATCCAAACAAAAAGCTCATTTTTCCTTCCAAATCATAATTCAGAATAAAATGTTGAGAATAACAGAATAACATGTTTATTGCCGTTTGGCTTATTGATTAGTGAATGGATTGAATGGTTGATTAAAACTGGCTCATGGTTATTGAGACCAGAACTAGAAAATTAGAATCTTGTGGTGGATGAAAGGGATATACATTCTCATGAAAGTTAGATGGCAAAGGCATGGTTATGTGAAACACTTAAATCACAAACCGTGTTGAGTGGCTGGAAGGAAAAGCCCAGGGTGCTTTGCGAGACGATACCAGAAAACCCTAAAAGTGGATTTCAGGGGCAGGGAAGACTTCTCCTGGGACCCACCTTTTAACCTAAGAGCTTCAGAGTGGAAGTAAGTTAGGGTCAGAGTAGGAGAGAGCCCCCCCAAAAGGAGAGTTGAGGAAAAAATGTGCAAGACTTTGAAGGGAGTCCCACGCTCCCCAGAAAAGACCAATGCGAGTCCTCGGATTTCCCTTTGGTCTTTCTTGTTCTATGAAGACTTGCCCCTTTCATTGTCTTAGAATTATCGTAGGAACCTGTAAATGGGAGAAACTTACACTGAGGTAGAAAGGTAAGAAAGTTCCATCTGGAAAGAACAAATCTGGTTCAGTCTGTAAATTTATTTCAGCTTTCCTGATGACTAGTAAAAGTGTGTGTATGGATTCTCCATTGAGTTATTTTTCTTTTGCTTATGAATACCCAAATGTTCTAGCAACATTTGCTCAAGGGATTCTCCTCCTTCCCCACACCCCTGGCTTGGCTTCATACTTGTTTAAAATATATGTGCTATATAGAGAGGGGAAATGTGCTGTAAGTGTAAGGGGTTCTAGACTCTTAATTCTGTTCCATTGATCAAAATCTTGGTCCTTATGTCTCAACCACACCATCTCCATTGCTGTAGTTTTGTGGTAAGTTGCAAAATCAGGAAGGGCGAGTGCTCTGGCTCTAATCTTTGTTAAGTCAGAGAATCTCATGAAAGATCTGAACCTTCTGGGGAGGCAGTGGCTTTCCTCAGGAGTGGGTCTCTGAGCCAACCTCTGTCTACCCATGCTGCCGGGTTACCCAGTACACTCTGCTGGCTAGAGAGAAACGGGGATGACTCCAACTGAGCACAGGGCTATCGTAAGTGTGGGCCACAGACAGGAGTCAGTCTGCGAACTGTTACCAGATGAAGCCAGTGCATAAATGGTGCACAAGTGTGCACAGCCAGGGGCTGGAGAGATGACTCAGTGGTTAGGAGCACTGGTTGCTCTTCCAGAGGACGCAGGTTCAATTTCCATCACCCACATGGTAGCTCAAAACTCTCTATAATTCCAGTCCCAGATGATCCAGCACCCTCACACAGATACACATGCAGGCAAAATACCAATACATATAAAATAAAAATAATATTTGTGAAAGTGTGCATAGCCATCGGGCAGGAATATCACTCGGGTCCCTGAACAGCAAACCCTCGCCTTGCAAGTGAGTGCCTATCAGGCCAATCATCACCTAGTCATGCTCCAAGAAACCAAGCTGAGCATGGTGAGAATCTAAGGCTAGTTTGTCAACCGCAACTATAAGAGATTAATCTTATATTAGCTTGTCAAGTGTAATATAAAAAATATTAAAACTGGAAACCCTTTTTTAGAGGAAAGGTCCTCTAAACTTACCCATATTTGTGTAAAATAATCTTTGAAACTGGCGGAGGTTTGGAGATGGATTGGAATCTGTTTTCTAGGGCTTTATTTTGGAAAAAAATTTAAATGCATTTTCTGAGCTGAAACTGCCTTAGCATGCCCATTTCACACAGACTAAAACCAGATACCCTTTCCATTGTCCTCAGCGTCCCTTCGTAAGTTCTCTGGTATGGACGTCACTAAATTAGAATCTCAAACAGCCTAAGTGTATGCTATCCTCAGCCCTGAGGTGAGCTACCAGCTATCCCCACCGCTGGCAGACAGGCCAAATGAGCAGGAAGGAAACCAATCTGCAAGGACAACTGCACCGATAGAACGGCATGTATTCACAGCACGCATAGAGGCATTCAACTGGGGTAATCAGTTTTCAGTCTAACATTCTGTCTAGTTATAATGGGAATTGGAAAATTAACAAGCACAATAGTGATTTTATGACTGCATGCTTTTAATGAACATGAACAAATTTTATCTTTTTGTATTATACTATACTTCTAACAATATTTACTGAAATATAATTTTATTTGCTGTCTCTAAAATTAACTTTTAAGATTGGGATTGTACTTTATGTGCCTTTTATTTGTTTATTTTTTCCTTATAAAAGTATTAAGTTCATGACAGATTGGAAATAAGAAAGATCTGTACATGGGCTGGGAAACAGAAATGCGCGCGCAGCAGTCAAGCTGGCTCCTTCCCTGGGGTGAGATGGGCCTAGCTCTAAGGTATGCACATTTCTTGTTCTTAGAATTTAATTGTATATTGACACAGTGCATTTTATATGAAGACATAAAACGTTAGTTCAGGAAAATTATTGTTTCTATGGGAACGAATCTGAACACTTGAATGATTTAGAATAGTTCAATACAACTGAACTATGGAAATAATTGCTATTATATTCAGTGTGCGGCAGAGATGGCAGGAACTAAAAGGCGAAATGAAAACCTGGGATTTTGCCATCAAGGTATTTCACAAGTGTCTTAGGGTTCTTGTCCTATGATTCAGGAGTTGAACAGGATTTTTCTATTCTTTTTATCTATCTGTCTGTCTGTCTATCTATCTATCTATCTATCTATCTATCTATCTATCTATCTATCTATGTAGAGGCAAGTTCCTTAAACCATCTACATAGCCCAGCCTGGCCTGGAATTTATATGCCTACGCCTTAGGGTATTAGTGTTCTCATAGAACTTTGAAACAACGCAAACTGAAAGTGGGCAGACTTCACTCTGTTGTTGTTGTGGTTTATGTAAAAATCAACACAGAAAACTCTTACTTCTGCAAAACAGATATGAATGTAACATTTTTTAAAGTATGTATTTGTGTGTGTGTGTGTGTGTGTGTGTGTGTGTGTGATGTGTGTTTGTCTGCATGGATACATGTGCACCACACGCTTGAAGTGTCTGCAGAGGCCAGAAGGGGGCACCAGACCCCTGGAGTTGAAGTTACAGATGGCCATGAGAGCTTCTCAGCAAGAGCAGGTGCTCAGAACAGCTGAGCCACCTCTCCAGCCTTAAATGTGACATTCTTTACTTTTCTCCACTTTGAATAAGAGATCAGCTGCTTGTCCTAACAGCCCAGACAAAAGAGTTCATACTGTAAATACAAAATTCCATATAGAATATCCAGGAGATTCTGGTCCCCTGGCTCACACTGAGATATAAATGGTTAGGCGATAAAAGACAAAATACAATGTATGGGGAGAGCCGTACCAATCAAGGAAGCATAAGGAATCCGAAAAGAGATCCTGACCAAAGAAAGACAATTGTTTTCTTTGTGAAACTGCAAGCTGAGTATGTTCCTAGACAAGGACCCAGAACCAAAATTTCCTTGTCGTCTTTCATTGGAGCCTCTGAGAAAGTCTCGGGTCTGTCTGTCTCCCCACAGATTATGCTGAGTGTGTCAATTTCTGGGGGCAGGAGGAAGCTAGGATTCTGATAGTAATTGCATTGCTTCTGTAGCATGATTAGGGGAACTCCATCATTTTAATAAGATTGTCTTCAAGTTCATGAATATGGGCTATCATTATATTTACTTAACTTTTCTTTAATTTCTTTCCATTTCTCTTTTAGTTTTCAGTATCCAAATCTTGTACTTCATTTTAAAATTAATTTTAGAGTCAGCATACAGAGTAGTGGACTTAGGTATAGCATTTTTGTGCGTATGCATCATTATGACTTGTTCAGAGCCATTTCCCTCTCCTGCTGTCCTCTCCTGTGTCCTCTGCTTCCCCTCTGGCTGCTTCTCCTCCACCCTTCAAGGAGTTCTCACTTCTGCTTTTGTGCCACGTGTATCCGCCACCCTCTTGGTTCTCCTTTCTCATATGGATTTTATTCAATTTGATGTTATTATAAACAAAACTCAATTTCACATTGGAACTTTTGTTGGTATTATGTGGAAATATGTTTGACTTCTTGAATATGCAAAAGTCTAGAATCTTGTAACCTTGGTGGATCCATTTATTAGGAATAGTAATTTTTAGTGGATTCCTGTGGATTTTTCTTTGTATAAAGCTGTGTCTGAATTCTTCACTTAACTGGTTATACCAGCCTACTGTTTACCTTATAAATAGCTTAAAAGCAGTCTTGATACTTTTTAAAATGTCCATATGGATATCATTATTTTGATGGACAGAAGTCATTACCTTTCACCAGGAAGCAGCTCACTGGGGGGATCACAAGAAGAAGCTAATGAATTTGGGAACTAAATCTGAGTTGGTTGGAGAGTTGGAAAACGGGGCAGAGGAGATGGAAGGAAGGGCGAAGGCTGTGCTGCACTAGACACTGGAGAGCAGAATAAATAATTTGTTTCTCTCCTGAAAGCAAAGACATACAACTGAAGTGTTTCAAGCCCAGCATTATCTCCAGGGAAAGAACTGGAGAAAGAGCCTCATGTAGCTGGAAGCTCCGTCTGGATGCAGATGAGAGGTGATGCTGGCTGGACTACACTAGACACGTCAGGGATGGAGCAGAGGGGAGAGTTAGAGGTGTAGGGTGTTTCGGAAAATAGGTGACTTGAGAATTACCTGTTGAGAATGAAGGCTGAAAGGGTTGACTACTAACATCTTCTGCTGTTATCAAGCTGAATGAGATGTCCATGATAGAAATATTTAAGATATTTTTAATACCTGAACTAGAACAAATATTAATACGGCAGCAAGAGATTCCTTTTCTTGCTAAGCCTGAAGAATAGCACGCAGACTTGTTCCCACCTAAGTATTCGTACTACATGAAGGAGAAATGAAGACAAGATTCTTTTGTGTGTTCTAAAGAGTTGCTAAGCATCAACTCACTTCATCCACAAAACAAATCAAGATATGGTGTTATAAATGCGGACTCTCAAGGTTATTAAGGGTCACAGAGTCTATGACGAAGGTGAATCGGAAGCCACTGTGTTGGGTGCCCCGCTCACACTCGAGCACCCTCGGCTGGGTAAGCCTAGGTAAATAGATTATCTTTCCTTAGCTTTGTTTTTCATACCTGTGCAGTGAGCCAAATAGTATCCAGCTTGCTGAGCCTCTCTGATGAACAGAGACAATATTTAATAGGGGATTAGCACGAATTCCTAGTATGGACTTGGTACCAAAAAATACAGAGCTCTTGATAAATTATGATTATGGTGATGATCTTTCGAAGTGCCCAGCTGCTTTCTTCCTCGTTGTGAGGTGCATTTGAGCTTGCAGTGGGCAACCGTGCTCTACTTATAAAACGTCTCTCTTGACCTTTTGCTGCAGGCGTGTGTATTGCGTCCTCCACCCCGCTCTATCGTCTTACATTACCATTTTATATCCAGGCTGTAGCTGACAGCACAAAGATCCCTACAGAGACCTTTCCCTCGCCATCTCCTAGTCTCTCCGACCCTCTGGGTCCCTGGACATCACCAGCCGGGAGTGTGGAGGGGGCGTTTCTCAGTGGGGTCTCCACAGTTCAATGCAATGCACAGCTGCCTCTACCGCCATTGCCACAGCGGTGCCAACAAAGGGGTTTCTTTTCTTTTTTTTTAAGATTTTATTCTTTTACTGAAAATAAGTTATTTTAATGTAATATATCCTGATTACATATGGTTCAAATATCTGACCAGAGCATAAGAAACAACTTTAAAGTGAAGACCAAGCTTTAAGAGAGCTTCAAGAGCTGGATGAGATTAAGCCAGCGGTTTTCCACCTGTGGGCTGGGGTCGCGTTTAGATATTTACATTATGACCCCTACCTAGCAAAATTAAAGTTATGCAATAGCAACAAGATAATTCCGTGGCTGGGGGTCACCGCAGCATGAGGGACTGTGTTAAAGCGTCACAGCGTTAAAGGGTCACAGCATTAGGATGGTTGAGAACCACTGGGCTAAGCTAAAGGCTGCAGCGAGGAGGCTGTCAACAGAAACAGCTGTGTGAAGTCCAGCTCGCAGAGGATTGTGGGTAGAGCCAAGGTGAGGCTCTCAATACAGACTGCACCCTCCTGGGGCTCCAGCCATGTTCCCTAGTCAAATATGGACTAGGAGGAGTCAAAAGCTAGGATTGACCAGAGGATTGCCTAGTGCTGTACACTCTGGGATACGGGGAGGACTACGCGGTCAGGATGAACAAGAGGAGCTGAGCTGCTCACTTTTCAAGTCCTGCTGTATGGAAACACTGACCACAGTGCCAGGAGGTGGGATGTCGGCTGATAGCAGTAAGTACACAGCGGATCTACAGATGAATGCTCCCTCCCACAGAGCCAAACTCTGACCCGTGCTGGGATAACGCCTCCCTCACCACAGAGGCTGATGTACGTGGTGATGACATCATGACTGGGCGACAGAAATAACATTCCCACCACATCTTGGGCAAGAAGGATTGTGAGGTCACGTAACTTGGATGCTTCTAAGGAAAAAAAATATGTTGACCAGTAAGGGAGCCAGGCTAAAGCCGTAAGAACAATGAACTCAGCCTATAACCCCAGCATTCCAGAGGCACAGACAGGAGGATGGCGTGTTTGGGCAAGTTTGAGGCCAGCTTGAGCTACAGAGCAAGACTCTGTCTCAAAGCAAGAAAAGGAGTGATAAACTCAGCCTTTAAATAACTGCTTAACTCATCAAAGCAGTCAGTTTCTTATTATAAGCTGTTGTGGGTTTTGACTCTGAATTATAATATGAACCTGCATTGATATGGGGCCCACTTATGTTCTTTCGGAAAAAGGTCTCTCTAAATACATATATATATATATATATATATACATACATACACACACACACACACATATATATATATATACATATACCACACTGGTCATGAATTGTTGCAGCCCTCCTGCTTCTACTTCCCAAGTGCCAGGATTACAGACATGACATACCATACCCGTTGCCACCCTCAACCTTGCTTCACCTGCAGCTGTGGCTTCCCTAGTTCTGCTCTCTCCATGCAAGGCATGGCCTTGGCTTGGGTTGTGCTTTTCAGGACTCTGTGGCATTAGCCTCTGTGGCACATGGCACGGTTGGGATAACTGGAGAGGCTACCAGGAGGCTCTGTGGAAAGAGCTTGGTATGCAGATCTGCTCTGACGAGAAGTCCCCAGCTACCCAGCAACCCAACATCACACCTCCTCTCTGTGGAAACCGTTCCCCCAGTGAGTAATCTGCTGAACCAGGCTTACAGACTGCCCGAGACTTTGCGGTGACCCGAGCCAGTAACATGGTTAAAAGTCCCTCTTGATCTCCCCGGTGTTTCACCTTCCAAATCCCGGGGTGCCTATAAAGAGAGTCGATGTCTTAGACCCAGGAGGCATGTTCGTCACTGAAACCCTCTTCTTTCTCATCTGTGAGACCCTCCTTCATGCCTGTGTCTGGCTATGGCTGGGGCCACAATGCCCAAGTATGTGCTTGACACCCTCCAAGTGGGGAACCCCCAGGGACTTCTAGATCATTTCCCAGGGAATTCTCCTTTGAGAAGGTTTTAGCAATTCTATTTTGTTCTGGGAGCCACAGGGAGTGAATGTCCTAGTTTCCGAATGGGAAATGGAAGCCCAACAGATTTTGACAAGAAAAACGTTGGGTTCAACTAGCTCCTAGCAATCTGGCAGGTCCTTGACTTTCCTGTGAGATTCAGGCATTTCTCAATGAGAAGCAGAAGAAATTTGATCAAAAAACGAAATTCTCTATAGAGAGATGTAGAGTTTCAAACCAAAAAAACAAGAAACACCCAAAAGAAAGTAAAATAGATATATCTAAATAAAATGTCATGCAATAGATGTCAGCTCCCCTTGTCCTCACCGTGAGTACTGTTGGCACACACTTCTACCCATTCCTCAAGGCGAGGGCACAGAGTGGCTAGCTGATCTCTTCCGCTGCATGGTTCCTTAGGTTTTCTTGTTCTGTCTCTCACAGAAAACATCCCTAACAGACCTGCCTGCTGCTTCTTGATGAGTTCACGGAAGATCCCACAGAGATTATGACTGGCTATCATATGACCAGGATGCTGGGAGGGGCTCTATGGTTCCCTAAGGCCCATCAGGGAGGCTCTTGGGTGTTCAGACCTGGCCGAGGACCTGCATATTCCCTGGGCATTGCGAAGATGGGATGCCAGAAGGAAACTGGCTTTCCAAAGACCTCACAGATGCTTAGAGCAGATCCACAATCCCTAAGATTGGGGGAAAACACGAAGTCAGGCCCTGAGACGTATGGGAAGAGAAGGATATAGGGGTCCCCTGTGGATGTCCTTAAGGGTCCACTTTCTGCCCTTCTCTGCAGTTTCCAGGTCCAGAGAGGTTGGCAGATCTGTGCTGACCCCAGTCAGTACTGGGTCCAGGAAAACATCACTGACCCGGAACCGAACTCTGGAAGGGTCTGGAGGCTCCAAGGAAGTGTAACATCTATGGGTCAAATGAGGAGATGTTTGACTGTGCAGTTCTGAGAGCCTTCTCCTCTGTGGCCCCACCCTAAAGCCTACCCAGCCTCTAGGTTCCTCTTTGACTTTAGTCTTGCTTATGTATCTCATTTTGTGCTTGCACCATATTTTTGTTTTGAAAAGGTATTATGCAATGACCACGGTGTGGATATCTCATGGTTTGCTCTTCGTCCTTTCCCCCTTCCCTTCAGCTTCTTCTCAGACAACCTCTACCAATCACTGAGTGTGATTAGCTTTCTGAGGGAGAATTTGAACCACATATATGAAGCAACAAATGCTTATTGAATAGCTTGACTTGGTGTTGCGTTTAGCACATTAAAGGTGCTTCAATAAAATGCCAGAGAGATTTTTCATTATGATTATTCTTGATTTTGTTTTCCTCACAAATCAGAATCACAGATGAACAGGGATACTGCAAGAGGACATGGAAATATGAGCTCACAACAGCAAGCCATGTTTCCCAGGGAATGCTTTCCTGAGAAATTGAAGCTGACCTCAGTAGTTTATAAAGTGGATCATAATTGACACGGTCTAGGGCAGCGGTTCTCAACCTGTGGGTCGTGACCTCTTAGGTGGGGGATCAAATGACCCTTTCACAGGGGCCACCTAAGACCACTGGAAAACACAGATATTTACATTCCAATTCATAGCAGTAACAAAATTACAGTTATGAAGCGGCATTGAAATAATTTTATAGTTGAGGGGCGGTCGCCACGACATGAGGGGCTGTATTAAGGGGTGGAGGACCACTGGTCTAGAGAAACGCTCCACTGGAATGAATACCAAAGTGGTGTATTCTGTGTGTGCACACAAGCATGTTTCCAAAGTGGCGTATTCTGTGTGTGCACACAAGCATGTTTCCATGGATGAGCAACAGCTGACGTTTGTTGAGAACTTGTGAGGTGCGGGGTTCTGTGTCCAGTGCTTGCTAATATTAGTGCCAGCCTAGCAAACCCACCTGCAGGAGGGAACACTCCCTGCTGGTCGTTGCCCCAGAGGCATAGCAATATCCCCTGCAGTGCACTTTGTTTCCTAGGAGAACGTTTTCCATAGTCGTCTCTGTGGTGAGGCTCAGGTGGCAAACGAAAATACAGAATGAAAACTTTAAGGATAATATATATATATGCCTCATGAATATTCAGAATATATAGAAATTGCTGGGTCTTTCTGCACTGTCCCCAGCCACCCTCTTTGGAGTGAATACCTCTTATGCAGGCACCTGTTTCCTGATGCAGACACCTGCCCAAAGGGTTGGCTTAACTGTAGAGAGCTAATTCCAAAGTCGGGCTCACATTCAAGTCAGTCAGGATCTTTCCCCAAGTCCAATGCTGGTGCTTACTCCCAAAGTCACAAACTTCATTTGTACCTGGACCAGGTAACTTTAGGTCTCCTCCGGGGATATTAAAGGAAATCAACACCGAGAACCACAACAGGTTTACAATATGGACTGAGTCGGAGGCAAGTCAGGGCAGTTTCTTCGGAGCTTCAGTGCCTGAGACCTGTGGGCTTTAATTCTGCTGTATGGCCAATGAGAGACACAGCTCCATACACAGCGTACGTCTCCAGCAGGTTTGGGAGTCTCCCTGAGACCTGGCTATCCTCTAGTTTCTCCTGGTTATTGATTTCCATCCCCACATCACCCCTGGCTGGTGGAATAGTGTCATGGGCAGGGCGGGCTGATGTGATTGCTCCCTGACTGTTGTACACCAGCTGCACCTTCACAAAGACCACAATTGTTTGTTGTGATGGTTAGGTCTACGGTGTCAACTTTATAGAGCTAAGTATTACCTACATAAAACGTTATCCCTGCGTGTCTGGGAGGTGTTTCTAGAGGGGGATGGATTAGCATTCAAATCAGAGGGCGACCTGAATCTGATCCCTGGAATCCTTCCACAAAGTTGTCCTTCACCTCCACACCACACATGCGACTTGGCATGCGCATGCCCATGCATGTGTATCACACAAAATGATGATGACGATGATAGCAATAATAATAGGAGAAGTAGTAAAGTTAAATAAATTTTGAGAATTTAACTCTCAAAATTTTGAAAATGTTAATTGGAAGGAAAGTTTTGACTGCTTGTGACCAGAAAGTGATGAATAAGCCAGAGATGCTCAGGCGGAGCCAATGACAGGAGAAAACTAAGTACCCTGTAGTCTACTCTACAAGGGTCAGGGGAGGTTAGGCTAGCCCAGGTAGCAGAACCCAGCAGGTTTTTGTTATATATACAAGTTTCCTGTTCACGTATGATCTATGTGGGTTAGGTAATTGGGTTTCAATATTCAGTTACACCAGAATCCTCTTTAGGGTTTGTGTCAAAAGAGTCCCAGAATTCTCCCAGGATACAGGTTGGGACATGGCTCAAGCTTCTGTCTTTCTAGTGAGCACTTGGGCAATGCTGCTACAGTGGGACCAAGGACTACTCTGTGTGATCCCCAGCTCATAGCGGCTCTCCTCCCAGTGGTGACTCGGGCCTTCAGGATGCTCCATCTTCACTTGCAGACTCTGTGAGGGGAAGGACTTGAAAGGCGCACTGACTTAACTGTGTTGGTTCAGAAGTGACACATTTTACTCAGGCTTCCAGTTCATGGGTTGGCCATAATTGGTCACATGAGCTTCCTGGTAGTGAGATGAACCCCCAAATATTAGCCAGGGTAAGCTCCATCTTCAACAAGCTTCCATGCCGCTGAACTACTTGCCAGACTGAAGCAAAGCAAGCCTCCCACAGCCAGACAGTGTTTGCTGAGGTCAGCAAAGTGTCCCGTAAGGGCAGGGAGAGAGCACACTGAGACATGTCACCGCTAGAGTCTGGTTTGCCTCAGCCTGTTGTCACCTCTGCAGCTTTAAGGCTAGCTAGCTCAAAGCTCTGAACCTAGGCTCGCACCAACCCTGCTGCAAAGTCACAGCCATTGAAACTAAGAGCTTAGTAGGTAGGGTGGCTGGTGACTTCAGGAAAATACTGCCATTTCGAGTTTTCCACTGCTCTGTAAGAAACTCCCAAGAAACTCATTTTACTTATCCAGAGGAATTTATACAATGGCTAACACTGATTGTCAACTTGACAGGAGCCAGATTCACTGAAGAGACAAGGTTCTGGGCATTTCTGTGAGGAATTCTCTACATTAGGTTAATGGAGGCGGGAAGACCCACCCTGCATGTGTTTGGGACCCTGAGCTGCACCGAAAGGAGAAGCTTGACTGAGAGCTGGTATCAGTCTCTGCTGTGTCTCCTCAAACCGTCAGCCAAGACACACCCTTCCTCCTCATCGGGCTTCTTGTCACAGCAATGAGGAAAGTAACTTGTGTAGCATGAAAAGTTGCTCTTTGTTCTTTCTCTGTGAGAACCGGTTTTGGATGAAACAGACGTTAATTCTTCATCTCCCCGGGCAGTCACTCAACAGTCTTCCAGCCTCCTGAGTAGTCTCTTCTATTTACGCACTAAAAAGTTGAAAGGGACCCAACCAATGTGAACTCACATGCTAGTAGAATCATTTACTTCCATTTTCTCCCCCCCCTTATTATTACAGGATGTCAGTTTAGTATTCTTGTTGCATACGGATACTTCATGAAATATTCTTGACTTTGCCCTTTTTGCATTTTATAAAAAAGGATCTTGGCTCTGCCTGATTTTCTTCTACTTAAAAACACAATATAGGCCTTACATCCTCAGACTTTACCTGTAAATATTTTTAGCTTTGCATCCACGTAGCTTCTGTCACAGCTGTTCATTTCTGTCTTGCTAGTGAAGAAGTAAACACAACACTGAATGAATAGGCATGACCCTATTTCAATAAAATATTATATTTACAAATATACAATGTGCTGGATTTCTTCTGAGGACCAGTGTTGGTGAGCTCTAATCTAGGCAACTGGTTTAATAGAAATTTGACGGCAACAAAAGCAGTATTTTTGTGTATTGCTGTAGGTTGACTGAATTTCCCGCAAATGCTCATGGATCAAAGACTTATTCACCAGCCTGTTATGCTATGGGGAAGTGGCTAAGGAATTGCAGTCCTAGTGTGGCTTTGCTTCCTGAGGTAAAAATATGAGTAGTCAGTATTTTTTGATATGTGTTCCCACCATGATAGACCATGCTGCCGCAGGTCCAGAGCTATAGGACTTAACACCCAGCAACTGAAATCTCTCAATTAGTTCAAAATAAAACTTTCTTTCTTTTAAAGTTGATTATCACGTGTATTTAGTCACAGCAATAGAAAGCCGACTAACACATAGATTGGCCAATTGTCTTTTCTTTAATGCAAACCACTGATTTTTGTAGAACATGGATTTTAGAAAAATAATATTGTAAAACATACCCATTTCCAGAAGTACCTTGTTTGCTTTTTTATTTAAAAAAAAAAGTTAAATCTTGAGTGTTAGTGTCCAGGCTCACCTTGGCCCTGGCCCTTGGGAACCTGGCACAGTGTGTCATGCCCTGTGCCCTGCTTCACACCTGCGTTCATGGCAGACAGTACCTTGTCCCTTTAAGAGACAAGCCCCACCTACTCCCACTCCTCTGTGCCATTTTCTCTGAGGAGGCAGCTTTCTGTCTCCCCTTCCTTCCTTCCTTCCTTCCTTCCTTCCTTCCTTCCTTCCTTCCTCCCTCCCTCCCTCCCTCCCCCCCCCCCCCCCTCCCCCCCCCCCCCCCCCCCTCCCCCTCTCTCTCTCTCTCTCTCTCTCTCTCTCTCTCTCTCTCTCTCCTTCCCTTTATCCTTCTATCAATAATCTCCACTCTCAAGCTCTGTCTGTTTGGCATATTTGTCTCCTGCCTGTGGTCCTCACCCTCCATGGGACCTGCTAGGGTTCCACTCGTGCCATGATCATAACACTTGAGTGATTAAGCCAGTAGTTTTTGGTCTACATGTAAATCACTTAGGGAACTGGGAGAAAAATCCTAGATCCAAACTTAAGAAATTTTGTTTAAAATTCAGTATTTTAAATGATCATTTTTACATGATTCTGAAAGTTGCAATCAAGCAACTTAAGTATAACATGTTAGTTATGTGATTAATGAGCTACACGGTCATGGATCCTGGACAAATTATTTTAATTTCTTAGACAGCATTTAGCTTTCCATTAGTTCTGTACTTAGTCATTCATGGAATTGATAGATTTTAAAAATGGAATGCAACTTTTTCTCCTTTCTGAGAGAAGATTTTGCTACATGGTCCAAGCTAGTCTTAAACGTGAGATCCTCCTGTCTCAGCCTCTCAAGTGCTGGGATTACAGGCATGTAGAAATGAACCAAGAAAGCTGCAGGATTCTTAGAAATGTCAATCTAGAAGAAAAAAAAATAAAACTCAAGTTCATAAGATCAAGGTTGAATTTGTCAGGGCTGGAGAGACTACTCCGTGGGTAAGAGCACTGGCTCTTGGATTTTGAGGACCTGGGTTCTTCTGGCCTCCACAGGCACCAAGCTTGTCCAACACAGTACACTATCCAGCCATGCACACACATGCGGGCAAAGCACCCATACAGGTGAGATTAACAATTTTAAAAGATTGACTTTCTCTGGTACAGAAACATCATAGACTAGATGTACAGTATTTTATAAGATAATCATTGTTTTATAAAATAATGTTTTATCTGTTTCATGAATCTGAAACTAGAGGAACTATGGCCATTTCCTGTCACCTACTCCTCCTTCAGATTTTCTCATTCATCCCTCCCCCCATTTTTCCTACCAGTGATGCTGAATTTGCAGAACAAAGGCAATAGAATCATCAGTCTTAGGAGTGGGTCATTCAAAAAAAAAAGTCATTATCTCACACCTCTGGGGTCGGAAATGGTAACTGTCAAGTTATAAACGTGTTAGTTGGTGGCTTTGGAATAAGATCTTAGAGAAAAAACCCAAACAATTACTCAACTACACACAGCATAGGTGTCAACCACTTTGTTATTGGCAGGACTAGGCGAGGGGTGGCATAGTCAGTTACTGGAATCTCTTCAGCAAGCAGCTAGAACATGCAGACATGCTCTACGAAGATCTTAGACCAACCTGGGCATGCTGATGCAGATCGGTGCTGCACCTAGGGAGGAGTGGCAGGAAGACTGGGAGCTCAAAGCTGACCTAAACTCTATAATAAGTTTGAGTTTAATCAAGAGCAGTGTTTCTCAACCTGTGGGTCTCAACCCCTTTGGGGGGCCGAATGACCCTTTCCCAGGGGTCACTTAAGACCATCAGAAAACAGATATTTACATTGCTAGTCATTACAGTAGCAGAATTATAGTTATGAGGTAGCAACGAAAATAATTCCATGGTTGGGAGTCACCCCAACATGAAGGACTATATTAAAGGGTCACAGCCTTAGGAAGGTTGAGAACCACTGAATTAGACTACATGAGACCCTTTATAATGTATTTTATATTGGCAGATGGTTGAATACTGTTTAAACTCATTGAAAAGCTGGACTGGAAGGAGGGTTGCCCCCTCCTCTGTGACAGCTAAGAGGGCTTGTGTCAAGTGTTCTCCACAACCCTTTGTCTGAGGCTTGGTTGGCTCCCACCTCCTGCCCAAACAGGAAGAGGACAGCAAAACCATTGTGTCACTGAGAGCAGCTACAACTTAAACTATTTCTAACAATGTAGCTGTTGTTTAACCCGTAATGTAAAAGTGCCTAGTGAGGGAAAGGAAAGGCAGAGGCTCATCTGGGACCCAGAGCTCTGGATGGGGACCTACAGTAAGACCGCTTGAAAGGGGTCCCAGTTGTTTCTGTTCAATGATGCTGGTGACACTACCTTTTGTGCGCTTTCTCCATTGGACTACTCCAGCTGTAGAGACAGCTGGCTGGATGCAGCGAGTATTTTGCTCTCCGCTCTTTCTATCTGCTTCCTTGCCGTGTGTTCTTTCACTTTGCTTGTTACATATTTAATAAACTTGTTCAGAATGAGTTTATGCCACAGCTGTTGCAGATCCTTCTTTGGATCTCACAGAACATCTGTCTCAAGGCAATGACAACAAAATTAGTAGTAGCAATAACCAGGCTACACAGAAAGGGCTAAAACATCTCTGCTGGGCTCTTCACATAACAGAGGATTAGTATCCAGAATAAATAAGGAAGTAAGATTAGTTAACCCAAAAAATTCCCAAATAACTCAGCCAATGAATGAGTAAATAAACCGGACAGACGCTTCTTAAAACAAATACCGGTGGCAGTAAATACAGAAAAAGAAGTTCAATCATTAGCTGTCAGCGAACTCCAAAACAAGATGACGCTGAGACGCCATCTTGGCCCCGTCAGTATGGCTGAAACCACAAAGATGGGTGAGGAGATGGAGGCCAAGTCCCTGGTACAGTGCTGGTGGAACTGTAGAGCCATGATGGAAACCAATACAGGGATTCTTCTAAAATGAAGGGAACCACCGCACAATTCAGCTGCCCTGCCTTTGGTATAAGCTCAAAGGTATCTAAGTCAGCATACAGCAGAGGCACCTCAAAGCCAGGTCTATCACGACACTATTCACAAAAGCCGAGTTCTGTAATCAGCCTATGTGTATATCTACAGCTAATGAATAAAGAAAATGTTAGCCAGGTATGGTGACCCACACACCTTTAATCCTGCACTCAGGAGGCAGAGGCAGGCGGATTTCTGACTTTGAGGCCAGCCTGGTTTACAGAGTGAGTTCCAGGACAGTCGGGGCTACACAGAGAAACCTTGTCTCAGAAAACAAAACAAAACAAAAAAAGAAAATGTGATATATATATATATATATATATATATAAACATATTATTATTCTTCCATAAAGAAGAACAAAGTCACGCCATTTGCAGGAAAATAGAACTGGAGATCATCACAATAAATGAAAAGAGCCAGCCTTTGGAAACAAGGGTCTCATGTTTCTCTTATATACAGAACATAACGGGAGGGGAAAGACAAAAATAAAGCAGATGGGGCCCTATCAGGGAATAGAAGGTAACGGGAGTGTGTATATGATCAAATATGTCACACACGGATGAAAATGTCCCAGTCAAGTTCATAGTTTTATACAATTAACGCGCACTGATACATTTTTAGTTAATTTGGCTAAGCAAATTAATCTTTGCTAAGTATCCAGACTGCAGTTTCTTGGCAACCAGGTCATCCTTGGGTCTCTGTTCTTTAACCCGTCTACAGATGTAGCTGGCACTTTTCCTGTTTCCAGGACTCAGGCGTCCAGTTCTGTGTGTCCTTGATTGACACCAGTGCCAGGTAGAGTTGGGATAGACCTATCAGTTTTGACTAAGAAGCCGTGGAGACTAAGGAATAGGCAAGGGAATTTCTGGTTTCACCTTTCTCTGCATCTCCTCTGGCTTGGGAGGCTAAGCTCAGGGTCATTCCAATGTCTCAGGACTGTCTCCCCAGCCTATCATCCCTAGACCTTCCCAAAATGACCTGAGTGGTGGCGGTGGTTGTCTCATAAGCCAGATTCTTCTTCCTCTGCCCGAGACAGCTCCTCCCTGACTCCCTGCTGCTCTCGGGCCAGGCCAGAAGACCCCTCCTGGCCTTTCTCTGCACCCTCAAAGATCAGGATCCCCTAAGCCCACCTACAGCCACCCTGGGTGCCTTTCAGACTCTCCTACCCTCATTCCCAGCGACTTTACATTTCCTGCCTCTCTCAGAGAAGGACAGGAAGACCTGTTTTTACCTGGCCTTGCCTAGTACTTTCCTAACAGCCACCTACCAACTTGTTAGGAGCCAGCTGGCGGACGATGTGTGGTCACAGAAAAAGCCACAGATGCTTGAGGGTCTGGGCCAACTCTAAGGGGGGGACCCAAGGCAGTGCTCATTGAGACAAATGAATCACTTCCATTTTTTTTATAGTGTACTTTTTTAAACCAAGGATAAAATCATAAGAAAGTAGATGGAACAATGCTGCTCAAGGGTGAGGATTGGGGAGAACTGAAAGGCAATTGGAGGTTGCTCGTTTAATCATCTGGCCCCTTTCATTTCCTTCTCTGCTTTGCAGCTGGTCACTGCCTCCCAGTGCGGGAAGTGCCGCTGAGTGGATGGATAGCCAGCTGCTTGTTCCAGCTCTTCTGAGGAACTCGAGCCTAAGAAGAGACTCACCCTGCAGATCACACGTGACACGGGCTGAGGAACCTTATTACTCAGATGGCAGCTGGGAAGCAACTGTCCCAAACAGGACAAGATTCAACCCTTCTTCTGAGATATAGGAAATAGAAAGCTAAAGTCTTTTGGAAAGGAAACCACCCAAAACCTACAGCCTAAGGCATTTTGAAAATCCCTTAGGAAGTTGTTTCACAACATGGCTACTTTTGTCTGTAGTATTTTGGCGATGTGGTCTTACCCAAGCTTAGAGACATGAATCACCGTTGAAGAAAGACTTGTCTGAGGAGGCCCAGGAACAGAGATGGGAGGCAAGTGAGTAAGGACCTCAGAGTACAGGCAGGATGAGATGAGGTCTGGGCACTCACTTGCCATCGTCCTTCTTGGAGCCAACTTGCATCCTAGTCTCTTAGTAGGTAAACCCTGGGCTGGGGCAGCTGGGAGCTGGGGGGAGGTGACAGAGAGGAAGTGTCCTGTTGACTTGTACATGTAAGAGGGGTCTTGGGTAACCACGGGGCTCAGAATGGCTGCACACATCGGTCAGGTGCTCGCTCGACTTGGGCTGTTTACAGGGAAGTGGTTTCCACAGGACGAGGAGGTGAAATGTTGGTGTCATCCCCATGGTCACACTTCGAGGGCTCCTTCTCACTAGGGTTCTGAAATCATAGTTTCCCTCACAGAACAGAACTTCTCTCATATTCCACAGCTGCTCTAGCCACACAGATGTGAATAAGCAAAGATGCCTTAACTCTTGGAGAATGCAACCCATATGATTTCACCCCGACCTGGTTTCAGCAGTACCAGCAAAGGGCTGAACTAGCAGGCACTGAGAATACAGACAGCCTTTTAGATGACTGCTCCTTCCAGAGAGATTCCCCAGGAGCCTCTCCCAAACCCGTCTCCCACATAAAATACTCTAACCAAATGGCAGTAAGCCCTGTCAGATATGGGATTTCATGTTCTTAGCCTTTGACCAAGGAATTCTGAACCTAAGAATTTATTTCCTACCTAGAAAAACCCTACCCTGGGGGAGGGACCAAACACATGTGTAATCTCCAGCCATTTGCATCAATTTAACATTGGATGTAATTTCAATCATCTACAACATAGAAATGGCTAAGAAAAATTCTGGTGTTTGTAAGGTAGCCTTTATGACCGGCGTGATGATGTGAGAAAAGCTTACATTAGGGTAACACATTTGAAAAACCCAAGGTGCAGATTATAACTCATTTTAAGCAAGACCCATCCACCCAGGATCTGGGGATCTGATGACTCTTATAGAATCCTTTTTTTTGTAGATGTTGCTCCCACAAAAGAAGGGTACTGGAAGCTGCAGGTATTTCCCAGTGTGTGTTCACTACTAAAGGACTCCCCTGTGTTCCTCAATACAAGCCATCTTTACCAGTGATTCATTGCTTTAAGTTCTCTCACTTCTCTGTCCTCCACCGTCTGCCAGTGGAAGATAGTGGTGCTGGGGACAGACCATCTCTGTCCCCTCTGTGTGTTCCAAAGTGGGCAACACCATTTTCTAGTAGTTACCACACCAGAAAGAATAGCAATGTCCCTTTAGTTTCAGAGTTAGACAATAGTTTCTTCTGAGGCAATAGGAAGTACACAACTCAACACCTCCAAGATAAAGGGCCCACAATGATTGAACTTTTCTGCTCTACAGCGCAAAACAGAAGAAATAAATACATCACATACAAAATGCAAATGCCCTTCATATGCCAACAAAGAAAATGAACAAGAGCCCACCCCTCAATCTATTCTATATCCTTCCCCCAGAAGGGAGGCCTGCACTTCTTTTGGGAAGATTCCCTTTCTTTTCTTTCTCCAACTTTAAACTGATATGAAATTATGTAGATATATATGTACCTTGATTAACCTCAGCAAACAGCAAAACCCATCACAAGTAATTGGATAGCAAGTCAAATTTAAAAGACCCTGAAGTTTTGTTTTGTTTTTCTCAACAATAGCACACTCTTCCTTGAGCACCAATCAAAAAAAAAAAAAAAAAAAAAAAAGGATTCCTGTAAGTCTGTCAGGGTCTGTCTGTCTTCCTAGAAACCCATCTAAGGGAGAAATTCCAAACCAGAAGCTGCATCTGGGTTGCCTGGGACCACAGCTCACTTTGTACCTGATAGGGTTCATTAGTTCAGGCTTAGTTTGGATTGGCTTCCTCCTCAAAACAGCTACCAAACACCCTGAGAAAGCCAGAGCACTCTACCATAGAGAAATATGGCCCTGGCTGAAGTCTGGAATGTCTGACTAGGAAAAGGCCCATAAGTGGTTTTAGTGTGCACCATCATGGCCCAGAGGCTCTTGAAATCACGGCTTGATGGGCCCACTGCCTAAAGGTTGGTAAAGCCTTGCAACTTGTGTTTCTGGTTCCCAGGTGATGCTCCCTCAGCTGTCCAGGCACCACCTTTGGAGAGCCACCATTGTCTTAGCAGTCTGCCTTGGGCCCTTTGGTTCTATTCAGATGGAAGCAACAGACAGCCAAGGGGAGCCCCTCAGTGTCAGGAAGGCTCTGCCTTGAGTGCCTGGCCCAACACCGGCTTAGAACTGATGTTTACAGCTTTGTCAGTCAGCTTCCACCACAGATCTTGGCTTTTGCAGTCTCATGGTTTTCTGAGGCCTCTCTCCGTTTTCTGTGGTCTCTCACCTTCTCTGCACTTCTGCTGTTGTTTGAAGACACAGTTTAAATGTGCTGCTTCCAGACATGCCCTGAACCTCTTTGACTCCACTCTAGCTGCTGGAGGAGCCTTGAACTGGTAGCCCTACCCTTGTCTGTGTTTTGTGTTACCAAGTCAGTCCACTCTATCAGTGATAATTGACAGCAAGCCACGAATAAAACCTCTTGAATGAGACTTTTCTAGACCTTAGCTGCAGGACATTTTGGGGTCTCTTGGATTAGATGTACAAGGAGGGCTGTTTGTTTGACCAGCCATGCAGATGGATAGTCTCCTGCTTGCTAACCACAAATCTTTAGCTAAATCTCCCCAGTCCAACAAGTTGTACTGGTCCTGTCCACTCCAGCTGTCTTGAACACATGTTTCTCCCCTTTCTACTAAAGACATCTTAAGATTCACAGAGACACACCTGTAGACAGTGTCATCTGAAGCTGCTGGGCTGCTAGAGGCAAACATAGGTTTTGGGGCGATCTCAGGTTACTTGGAATGATGGTGAGTGAAACACAGACACCCACATAATGTCGCTTAGAGCTGATGCAGGAGATTCCACTGTGACCTTGACAGCTCTGGCAGTTTCTGCAGGTAAACTGAGGTCTCCTACGGTTTGGGCAGCTGAACTAGCGACTCACTGGACAGCCAGGAGATATTTAAAGGGCCCAAAGTTCTCAAGTCAGCTTCCCTGATTAGAACAGAAATGGCTGGTTGATTGACAGTTCCATAGTTTGCAGGTAAAGTAAGTGGCTTAAGTAACTGCCCCCTTTGCTGGTGGAACTTCATGAGAGCAACAATGTCACTTACAACCCTGCCAACTTGGGGACAACGAGGCTTCAGTAATGGTAGCCTCTCCTTTTTAAAAAATACTTTTCATTTGTTCGTTTTGTGTGCATGTGGAGATCAGAGGATTATTTGAAGAAGTTGGTTCTCTCTCTATCCCATAGGTCCTGGAGCTAAACCATGCCATGAGGCTTGGTGGCAGGTACCTTTATCCATCCTGCCAGCCCCAGGAGTGTTTCTCTATTGGACCTCTGACTTGCTTGATCTGGGGTAGCTTGACTGGGCGGTTGCTGCAAGTCAGTAGAATAGAAGAGTTTGCAAGTAAAAGTTGAGTGTGGTGACTTGGTTGTATCATTCATTTATGTTCTGATTTTGACCATGTTGCATTGCTTAAGCTCTCTGAGCCCAGCTTTCCCTTTCTGTCAGGTGTGGATGGTTGATTGTGCAGTCTCAGGTGCGCTGCCTCACTGGCAGGTGCTTTAGTCTGCTCTCAATCACCCTGACAATACATGAGAAACTCAGTTCAAAGGAAGAAAGGTTTATTTCCTCTCATGGTTTCTGAAGATGACCAGGGTACTTTCAGTCAAATGGTGAGGCCTCATCATGGCAGAGGCATGCGAAGAGAAGCAATGAAGAAATAGGTCTTGATGCTATCACAGAAATCCCACCCAATTCTCTAAACCCATTAAAATATGACTTCAATACAATTCACAATGCCAGAGCCCTCATCACCAATCACCTCTGAACACTGCTGTACTGCGGACTAATATCTTAATACACAAGCTTTGGGAGGGGAAGGGAAATGTGGCGCAGTCGTGCCATTAATCTCAGTAATTAGGAGGCAAAGGCACTCAGATCTCTGAGCTTCGGGCTAGTTGGGACTATAGAGTGAGACCTGACTCAAAACAACAACAACAACAACAACAAAAAGCCAGGTCAAATGGACATGGTATGAAACACACCGAGTTTGGAGCAATCCTCAAAACTGTTCTTAAAAAAGCTTGGTTAAGCCGGCGATGCTTGCGCATGCTTTTAATCCCAACCCTTGGGAGGCAGAGGTAGGCAGATCTCTGTGAGTTCGAGGCCAGGTTGGTCTACAAGAGCTAGTTCTAGGACAGGCTCCAAAGGTACATAGAAACTCTGTCTCGAACCTTCCCTCCACCCTGGGATTCTATTTTACATCTTTTTACTATTTGCTGTTATTCCTCTTCATCCGTAATTCTGATTTTCCACGAAATAAAATAGAACTCAATTCCAGTCACTTTTATAAGAGCATATTTATTATTTCTCTGGTGTAAACAAAGCATCCATTGTTTCTTTGTCAGCATGTGACCTTGTCACTGTATCTACCTAGACCAGGCTGGTGACAGCCACTACCACTGTCACCAAACACAGTGTGAGCAAGGGGAGGGGGAATGGGTGTTGGAAAGTTCCCTGAGATCATTCAGAACTAAGAATCACAAACACAAGTGTGACAATAAAATAAATTACAAAATTAAATAATATTAAATTAAATTAGAATTGAAGTTGAGAGTCCCTGTGTGTGGCTACTTGGCAGCAAACAGTTTACAGGAGATGGAGCTGTGGAGGTGACTGGGCTGTCTTGAGGCTTAGATCCCTGCTTCACACAGGGCTCATAGGTTTCTGATTGCCTCACTAACAGGGGCTGCTGAGTCCCAGCCTCAGCTCTCCCTCCGGGTCCAGAATGATGTCTACAGCAAGTGAAAACTTGCTGGGCAACGGGACCTGAGGGGTAGAACAAACAGAGTCGAGCACGTTTCTTCTGCAGGTTTCTTTATTCTTTGGGCGAGGAAGTAAAAGGATCATTCTCCACAAGACTTTCATTTCTTATATCATACAGACAAATTAACAATTCGATAGGCAGTTACAATAGTATCAAGCATGCCTTTCACAGACTCACAGAAACAGATACAGGAAGCTTCTTCTTACATTTCAGAGGGAGAGGCATGACTATGAAACTCCCCGGCAGATATCGGGAGGATTGATTAAGAATGGGACTTTAAATCACGACAGAATTCTAAGAAGACATTTTCGTGCACTAACTACATTTCTTAAGTGTAGCTGGAAGTTTATGGTTAATAATTGTAGAAAAGCCCAGCATTGCTGCTGTGCTTTCTGCTTCTTTCCCTGGTGACTGGGAATAAGGCTTTGGTAACCATAGCAACTACTCATGGGCTTGGGAGGAAGGCAAGGTGTTTGATTCTCAACAGCATCTAGCTGGCTGAGTTAAAGGGAATCTCTCTGGAGACTTCTGGCTCCAGCAGGGTGCCTGCCAACACCGGGTGAGAACTGATTTCTTTCTGAGGCTGGTGTATGGACTCAGGCCTTTCTCCTGTATCTCTAGTGGCAAAGGCATAAACAGTTAATGTCCTTGGCTATACTATTGTGTTAATTGAAACCAAGACAAAGGGTAAATACAGAATATTACTAGCTTGTTGGGTTAGAGCAAAAGGCCAGTAGATTCCACCTCCCTGAGTCTGCTGTTAGAGAATTCCGGGCCACCCAGACCTGTTTATCAGCAAGAGCAGACATATTGTCACTGTGCTCAATTCCTCCTGCCTAGGGCTCCACTCTTGGCAATAAATCCTGTCAATAAGGGTAATTGTGGGGACTGACTTATGTAGCTTACACTATTAGAACAAAGGTTTGGCTGAGTGAATGTTTTCAAACCAGAACTTCACAGCGTGGAAAAGCTATCCAGTTGCCTGCAGAGGAAAAGTCAGGTTATCTCAATGAACGATTTATCCACTCCTGGAAGTGAGAAATGTCATGCTTCCACAAGATGTCCACAGAATTGACAGTGACTATCCAAAAGGCAAGTGTCCCTGAAGCTCTGCAGTCGGGTTTTCCATGTGGAGTGTATACCTACTTCCCATGGACCTCACTATTGGACTGTCACCGGTACTTTAGCTGTGTACTCTTGTGGACTTGGACACCTCACTGCCTCCAAGCCTCTCAGGCATTCAGCTCCAGGTCAGCGATGTATTCTTGCACCCAGGTTTCTTTGGGGTCAGCGCAGACCTTCCGGTTTCTCTTAGTTTGGAAACTGTGGAGAGAGATGAGGGTCAAGAACTAGAACTAGAGTCTGAAGTCCTCTGTGGACTCTCCACTCCACGCATCATCAGTGATGCTCTAAAGAGCCTCTCTCACTGGAGTTCCTGTGCTCCCCCACACCCAAGGCTGTGAAACCTCCGTAACCCTCTTCCACAACCCACAATTTCAGAGATAGCAGGAGGACAGAACTTACATGACACCTGGCTGAGAGCAATGGGTGCTGGTCTCAAAATAGTCAGCAATGGATTTGCGGTTAATCTGCCGGCTATAGGAGAAGCAGCAGGAGGTTGGGGTGTCAGCATCATCTGTAGGGGGAAAGTCAGAATGTGTTCAAGTCAACATAGGGCAGGAAAATCAGCCAACACACTTTCTTGACAGGGTAAGGAAGGCTAGGGCTCTGACTGCATTTTGGGACTAGAAAAGACTTCTGTATCTGTCTTTGTTTCTGTTTCTGGTCTCTTTCTTGCTCTAAACTATGGGCTTCCGCTTTCTCTGTAGGTTACCCCACGTCCCTTCCACAGCTTTCTCTAATACAAGAAATTAGCAAAGGACACCTGGGGCATGGCCTAAGGCATCCCAGAGACAGAGTCAGGCATCCTAGGGCTGCCTGGTAAGTGATTGACACCACTCCCCCTGTTCACTTCAAGTCCCAGGTACCTACAAGAGGTTAGACATCCCCTCCCCAAAGAGAGAAAAATAAAAATCTTAAAGAGAAAGATCAGTTTCTTCTCTCTTGTAGACTCTGAAGCCACAGTAAAGACTGCTGTGGTCTGCTCAAGACCAGAGTGGGGACCCGAGCTGTATCGATGGGGACTCACATGGAGCTGAGAAGACTTGGTCACAGAGAGCCATGGTGCAGAGAAGGACAGCAAGGGCAGCTGTGGGGACCTTCATGATGCAGAGCAGGTGATGGAGCTGGGGCTTGTCAGCAGAGACCGGTCCTCACTGCCGCGTGTGTCCTGCTGGTGTCTGATGCCATAGGCCCCTTCTCTTTATAGGCAGCCCTGGCAGAAGGGGAAATGGAATCCGGGGGTGTGGAGGGAAATTTTTCAGCACAGCAATGGTGTCTTGTTGGATATTGCACAACCCAGGGCCCTCGGTGAATACATGGGGCTCAGGATCCCTAAGAATAGAACCCCCAAGACGTAGTCCCAGCTCTCAACTAGTGACCTATTCTTATAGTCTTTAAAGCACACAGGCTGTTTCCATTTCTCCTGGTGATTGCTAATGCTGGTAGCAAGAGGCATAAAGAAAAGGCAATGGTGGTTTTACCAGGGATGGGGCATCCACGTTTCTTCCCATTTTCTATCAATTCTAAAGAAAAGTGTCATAATCACTAGTTTCATTAGAATCTGTTTCTCAGGAAAACCAGCAGTGTGGAGACCTGCCTGTAATCCCAGCTCTCTCAAGCTGGAGGCACAGAACTAGAAGTTCATGGTCATCCTCAGCTACATCATTGGCTTGAGGCTAACTAACCATGGGTATGTGAGACCCTGTCTCCCAAAACAATACACCTTGACTGTGTCCAATCATCAGGACCTTCATAACAGACCATGTTCTTTATCTATTTACTGTTTCTGCTAGAAATTATCAGTCATCCACCCACCTCATCACTCTCTCACTTAGAAGCCGTGTTCATATCCACGATTTAGTTTCTGAGCTGGAAGAGGAAGTGAAAACTGTCATGTCGGCCACTTTCAGCACGGGACACTTCCTATTTCCAGCATAACAACACTTACTGCAGTGCGTCCTCAGTCATCCATGTAAAGTTTTGTTTTAAAAATTGAATGATGTCTAGTTGGTTTTAAATTCGGACCATGTCTTGCTGGTACAGTCTGGATAACACATCCTAGCACATGTTGAGTCTAACAGTGTGGGTTTCCTGACCAAGTCACTAATTTAGTTCTTTTGAATGAAGGCAATTGATGGAATATATAATCCTCAGTGTCTATAGGGTTGTAAGGCTTTTCCTACGAGTCTCTAAACCAGGAAATTGTCTTTAACCATGTGCTTTCACTTGGATTGGAAAATGGCATGCTTACATGCATAGTATGTGTTCAGTTCACACATTGGGGGAGTGCTGGAAGGAATGAGTTAGAAGAGTCTTAGAAATGCTGTAGGTGGCAGACTGGTATTTCCAGGAAAAATGGCTTGCTTGGGGTCACACATAGAACTGGTCAGCAAGACGGTTCACTGTCAGCAATACTTTCCACTGCATCTGCAACAAAGCCAGACGTCCTGACACATAGTGAGGCTTAATGCATGTCTGGTAAATGAGTAAATCACAGATTGGATAAAATGCATTATGCTTAAAAACTCCTCATAGAGATAAATGCTGATGGGAAGAGAAGGAAAAGAAAGACCATAGTGGCAAGATCTTAATCGTTACAGGAAACACCAAGCTCCATTAGGTTGCCATAACAGAAAGCAGCCAGTAGTCAACACAATGGACCCCTCCTTGGTGTGGAGGGCTTAATCTGTGTCCTAGATTTACCGTTCACTTAGCCTTCCCACGGCCCCACTGCAACTCAGTATCCTACTTATGAGTCCAGGGAGGTCTGGTGGGGTAGACTCCTTGTTCTTTGTCCTTGCCTCCGACTGCTCTGCTCGCCTCTTCTCACTTCCCACACTTCCCATGATCCAGCTCTGTCCATTGATTTCTTTCTACTTTCCCCACCATGGTTCCACATCCCTGGGTATCAGTCTCTGCTCTTGTTTGCCAGCAGTGGCCCCATGAATGGGCTAATTGATAATAACACCCTTGTTAGGTCTACCTGCGGCTGTCCATAGGTCACGGTAGGCAAGGACCCTGTGGCGGTTGGATTAATGAGGACCAATGATAATAGGTATTTGAACAAGTTTAATGACAAAACCAGACTCACGAAACCAAGGTTCCAGCGGAGTACCCGGAGCAGGCAGGAAGGGGCGCGCAGCGTCTGTGTGCCCAATTTATCAGTAAACATACGCCCGAGGGCAGCCCGCCCCCAAGGGGAGGGCTTATCCCTACAGGACCCATCACTCATGAAGTCAAAAAGAGCATCCTGGAGTCAGGCGTCCATCTCAGATCCAGGAGAGGCAAGGACTCATGATTCCATCCCTTCATATCCAGCTTCAGGAAGTCACAGTCACTCTTCTCTCTGCTCCCACAACTTCCAACTTCCTATGTCTATGTAGTCACCTACTTTAGTCTACACTGGAAATTGAACCTGGTGTGGGAACTCCTTCAGCCCATAGCCTTTAAGATACTGGCCCACTTTGGGCACGGTTTCGTGTACTGTAAATGCAGGTGTAAAGTGTATGTGGGCCTCTTGACTGCTGGATTTGGTTCCAGTTCCTAGCATGTGCAGAGAACTGTAGATTGCTACTCTTTCTGTGAGTTTACCCCTAAATCAATAAAAGTTTGTTATACTCTATTACAGGTTGGTGTGAAACTCTTGGAGGAGGTCCTGAACTTAAATGGGGCTGTGAGCAACATGATACTAGTTGTTTAATGGTGACATAGACCCACTGTGTCCCTGGAACTAGGGTGGTGAACATGGCTTGCAGAGGTGGTGAACATATCTCCACCATGTTTGATGGGGTAGAAAAAACAGGCAGGGCTGCAGAGAGTTGGTCCTAGCCACATCTGCTTAGCATTAAAAAAAATAACAAAGTGCTGCTTGTCAGAAAATGATTACAGATACACAATAAAGACAGATTCAGATGAAATCACCTCTCGTCACAGTGCTGGATACATGTACTTAGGCTTGGGAGAGAGAAGAAAAAGAGTATAGACCGTTATAAAAGAAATGGGCTTGAAAAAATAAAACAGTGTTTAAAGAGGAATCGGCATGCGTGTCAAGACCGTCACGCGTGTCGGAATCGTCACGCGTGTCCAGATTGTCACGCGAGTCAGCCACTTGAGTCAGAATCAGCACGAGTATAGATAGAAAGGGGCATGCGACTCAAAAAACGGCATGCGTGCAGAAAAGCACATGTGTCTCAGAATCGACATGTGTGTAGAGCCACTTGCGTGTCAGAACCGGCACACGTGTCAGAACCGGCACGCGTGCCTAAATTGTCACGCATGCCAGAATCAGCACGCGTGTCAGAATCGGCACGCGTGTCCAGATCGTCACACGAGTCAGGCACGTGAGTCAGAATCAGCACGAGTATAGAAAGGCGCATGCGACTCAAAAAAGGCATGCGTGCAGAGAAGCACACGTGGCTCAGATTCGACATGTGTGTAGAGACACTCACGTATCAGAACCGTCACTAGTGTCAGAACCAGCACGCGTGTCAGAACCAGCACGCGCGTCAAAATTGTCATGAGTGGCAGAACCGCCACGCGTGTCAGAGCGAACACACGTGTCAAGACCACCACGCGTGTCAGAATCGGCACGTGTGTCAGAACCGTCATGCGCGCCAGAACCAGCACACGTGTCAGAATTGTCACGTGTGTCAGAGTTAGCACGTGTGTCAGAACAGGCACACGTGTCAGAACCAGCACGTGTGTCAAACTTGTCACGCGTGTCAGAACAGTCACGCGTGCCAGAATTGTCACGCGTGTCAAGATCGCCACGCGTGTCAGAACAGGCACGCGTGCCAGAGTGAGCACACGTGTCAAAATTGTCACGCGTGTCAGAGTCAGCACGCGTGTCAGAAACGGCACACGTGTCAAGACCGTCACGCGTGTCGACACCATCACACGTGTCAGAATTGGCACGCGTGTCAAGACCGCCACGCGTGCAAGAACCGGCACGCGTGTCAGAATCGACACACATGTCAGAATCGGCACACGTGTCAGGATGCGTGTCAAAATCGTCACCCGTGTCCAGATCGTCACGCGAGTCAGCCACGTGAGTCAGAATCAGCACGAGTATAGAAAGGCGCATGTGACTCAAAAAACGGCATGCGTGCAGTGTCGGAGCCCGTTTGGGTCCAACACAGATTCTCTAACTAGACTGGAACGGAGTCGCGAGGAATAATCAGACACAGCTTACACCTTCATCATGGAAAAGGCCAGAATCTCCGTTTATTGTCCCCAACATCTTATATATCCATCCCAAATGAGCGGGAACACACAAAGGCTGTTGCCTAGGCAACCAGGTGCCTCGGCTTTAGTCAGTCTGCATCTAGCAGTCAGGTAGGTCCTAAATTAGCATCTCTATAAGATAACCTTCAAATTGCATAAGGAAGGAAACCCCAAACATCCTGACCAGTTTCAGTCAACACCTCTTCTCAGGTAATCCACACTTTAACAAAGGAAGCTAGGAGCAAGGCATCCTGGCTTTTGTTAAGGGCAGACAGCTTGTCTGC
>NW_026068285.1:34478-42641 GCF_014885135.2 Alexandromys fortis | reverse complement strand
AATTAGCATCTCTATAAGATAACCTTCAAATTGCATAAGGAAAGAAACCCCAAACATCCTGACCAGTTTCAGTCAACACCTCTTCTCAGGTAATCCACACTTTAACAAAGGAAGCTAGGAGCAAGGCATCCTGGCTTTTGTTAAGGGCAGACAGCTTGTCTGCAGAGCTATGTATCAGCTCAAACCGGGGCAATGGCTTTTGTGGCATATCAGAATATGCGCCCACAGTGCAGAAAAGCACACGTGTCTCAGAATCGACATGTGTGTAGAGCCACTTGCATGTCAGAACCGGCACGCGTGTCCGAACCGGCACGCGTGCCAAAATTGTCGCGCATGTCAGAATCGGCACACATGTCAGAGACTGTCACGAGTGCCAGAATCGGCACGCGTGTCAAGACCGTCACGCGAGTCAGGCACGTGCGTCAGAATCAGCACGAGTGTAGAAAGGCTCATGCGATTCACAAACCGGCATGCGTGCAGTAAATCACACATGTCTCAGAATCGACATGTGTGTATAGCCACTTGCGTGTGAGAATCATCACGAGTGTCAAAAACCGTCTCGCGTGTCTGAATTGGCCCGCGTGACAGAATCGGCAGATGTGTCAGAGCTGCCATGCGTGTCAGAATCGGCGCACATCTCAAAAAGTCACACGTGTCAAAATTGGCACGTGTCAGAACCAGCACGCATGTCAAAATTGGCACATTCATCAGAATCGGCATGCGTGCCAAAAAATGTCATATGCGGCAAAATTGGCTCATGTGCCAGAATCGGCTTCACAGCAGAAACTGCCAGACATTCTGCTGGATCATGAAGAAAGTGACTGACAAATTGCCAAGATATGCAAAACAGCCTTCAAATTTCCTGCTTCATGAAAGTGTCTGCCAGATTCTATGGGTCTCTAGGTTGAAGATGGGTGCCCCAACATTATAGAAGAACTTTGGGTGACTGTCCAGGCCACAAGATGTTTGGTTAATTCTAGAGTTTTAGAAGTTTCTTACAATGCACTTTCTGTTTACTTAGGTAATATTATTCCTTTTGAGGTATTTTAAGAGTTGATGATAGATAGTTTTAATTTTCCTTAATTATGATAAAAGATGAATAAGATATGAAATTTTAGACTCACAAGGATAAAATAGATGCTAGCATATTTTCTTTAATTTTACCAGATACAAATAAACTAAATATCGTAACTGTAATTCCTGCTTGAACCTGTTTTGTTATATGTAATTTTACTATGTTAAAGTTAAAGCCTTGCTTTTTAATTAGACAGAAAAGGGGAGATGATGTGGAATGACCTTCTGTACATATGGTACTTTTATGATGAATAAAGCTGTTTGTGTCAATGGCAGAGTAAAACCAGGTGGGAAATCAGAAGAGACAGAGATACAGAGAGACACAGAGACAGAGAGAGAGACAGAGACAGACAGAGAGAGAGAGAGAGAGAAGGAAGAGTCAAAGAGACACTATGTAGCTGCCAGAGAAGGACAAACCAGAACCTTAGGAACTTTATTGGTAGGTTACAACCTTGTGGTGATACCCAGATTGATAGAAATGGGTTAATTTATCATGTAAGAATTAGCTAGGAATATGCTAGAGTCACTTGCCAAACAGTTTTGTAATTAATATAGCTTCTGTGTGGTGGTTTGGGTTTGAACAGTTGGGAAACAAAAGAGCAGTCGCCACCTACAACTCAGCTTAAAGAAAGGGCTCCTGCAGAAGACCCGAGTTCAGTTCCCAGCACTTATGCTGGGCAGCTCAGAACTGCCTATATTTCAACTCCGGAAGCACCAGATGCTGCTGACTTTCATGAACACCCACTCTTAGGTGCACATACCCATACATAGACACACACACACACACACACACACACACATACACCTATCTGCAATTAAAAATAAAATCTTTAAAAAACAAAACCAAAAGGTAAAATAAAAATGAAAGCAACTTGAGTCCCACAAGACGGCTGGGCTACACAACTGTAACATATATGTAGAGGGATTAGGTAAGTCCCATACAGGCTCTCTGGTTACAGGTTCAGTCTCTGTTAGCTTCTATGGGCCCTGGTTAGTGGATTCTGTAGGTTTTCTTGTGGTGCCCTTGACCTCTTTGGCTCCTATAAGCCTTCCTCCCCATCTTCTGCAGGATCCCTGAGCTCTGCCTAGTGTATGGCTCTGGATGTCTGCATCCGCCCCCATTATTTGCTGGATGAAGCCTCTCTGATGGCTATTGGGCTCGGCACCCGTCTACGAGTACAGCAGAATGTCATTAGGAATCACTTCATTGGCATTATTTTCAGTCATGTTTGAGTCTATCCCTAGTCGCTAGGTTATCCAGCCTTTGGGTTCTGGCACCCCAGGCATTGTCAGGCAGATCTGGACACGTATGAGGAGGTACAGTGCTGTTCCGTGGACCTGACCGCCCCCCCTCCCCCCGCAACAGCTCTCAGGGGATTGCGACTGGGTTACCCCGCTCTCTGAAACAGTTTGTGGGCTCAGGCTGGCTAAGGCTGTGTACCCGGTCTACATGCCTAGTGGCACTGCGGTGGTCCTTAAAGCAGTGGACCTAAATGATCATGATCTGGGCAGTTGCATGTGCAAGTGCCGGGACACGCGTGCTGGAGCACGGACCAGGACTGGAGCAGCTTGCTTCACCCACCTCTGTGTGCCCGGCCTCTGGATCTTGAGGGCGGCCGTTTTGAAGAAGGGAGGAAGCAGCATTCTGCAACTGAGGGCAGAAGAACCTCTGGGTTTCAAATGAAAGGAAACTACAGAAAGTTTTTGATAAAAATTTTTATGTTAACTGGAAAGCAAGAAAGAAGGCAGGAGATGGAAATAATAAAGGGAGGAAACAGGAAGAGAAATTTGTCCTAAATAGCCATGTTTATGAAATCAGGAAATGGGCTGAAGGTATATAGTAAGTTGTAGAAGGCCAGGTGATGTGGAATATGTTTGCTGTGTTTTTTTTTCATATCTGCAAATACTAAATATGAGGGTAAAAAAGCATAAAATAAGTTTAAAAATTGACCATACTAGGTTAATTTTGTTTAAGAAATTGTTTGTCTTGTTAAAGAGTTTTGTCAATTTCTTGAGAAAATTGTGTATGCTTGTTTTGTTAAAACGTACGTCTGTGTTTTCTGGTGTACTTGAAGTTTGGGTGCAAGTATGGAACTGAGATGAAAATGGTTTGGATACTGTTTGCACCAACAGCAGCCAGTCAACACCCACCACCTGGTTTAGAATTTATCTCTGAACTCAATTCAGATGAGCAGGAATTCAGATGTCAAATTTTGATGGAGGTAATGTTGAAACTGTTTTGTGTTGAGAAGCTGGCTCTAGAGTTAGCTTATGGCTCTTTCTTCACTAGACCCAGGCATGCTCATTTAAAAGGCTCCTCTGTGCCACTCTGTCAATCTGAGACCCGGACACAGCGACAAGGAAAAGAAAACAAAGCAGAACAGTAAAAATTTGGACTTGGTTTACGTGAATATTCTTCACTTTAAAATTTATAAGTTTATTTTGTTAAATATGATCAACAATCTGTTAAAGTTAAAATAAACTAGTTAAAAAGTTAACTAGTAACACTGGGATTTAGTAACTTAAAAATCTACGCACGAGTAATTTCAAAGAAACCATGAGGCATGTTTCTATTTTAAATTTTGGATTGCCATAGACGCCACATAATTTCACCACCATCTTGATTCGAGGTGACTGTGTGGAGTGGGCCTAACTAGGAGGCAACAACAACTCTCCCAGATAGTTTGGATTGGGATAGATTTTTGTGTTGGGGACTGCAGACCCTCAGACCCTGAATTTCCTGTGACCCCTTGCCTGTCGGAGTAAACACCTTGTTTTCCTGTGCTTGCAGCTGCTCTCGGCACGAGACCCTCGGGAGTTCCTGATAGCTGAAAGTGGTTTCTGGTGGGCTTGCAGCTGAAAAATCTCAAGAGCTAGGGTGTGGCTGTTAGTCAGGAGAGTCCCTAAATAAGCTACCCTGGAACACAATAAAATTGGCATTCTTGTTTCAAGGATGACCTGTGTGTGTGTGTGTGTGTGTGTGTGTTTCCATCGCCAGCCCCTTACCCGACTTGCGAACCATCCCGTAGTGTAGGCATGACACTACATTTTTGTATGATGATTCATCTCATGTCCTGAAAACAAGATATATATATATAATGTGTATATATATATGATTAAAAATATTAAAGCTGCTCCTCAATGCTTTTATACATAAGAATATACCTTGCTCTGGCAGTTAAACTTTGTAATTTAGAGACACCCAGGCAATAATGGCTTTAAAGACATAAAGAGATCATAGGGAAGAGCTGAGACTAGAGTCCCAAAGAAAGTCCAGTTGCAAGGATGGACCTTCATAGTGTTAGAAATGCCACTGCCAGGTGATAGTCACCAGAAGTACCAGCTACAATGGAATGCAGCAGGCTAGGGGACTTTTGTGCTTCTCCCCAGGAGTCAGCTTAACAGCTGGGTACGAACTTGTTCTGTTTTCACCCTCAGAATGGCTAATATAGGTTCGTTATTAGCTTCAATTCAAAATCATTATTTTATTGTTGGTCATTGGTGGCTCACACCTTTAATCTTTAATCCTATAACCTGGGGGGGGGGCAGAGACACGTGGATCTCCATGCAGATATCCTGACAACAATTTGTGTAGCTTTGTTAGGGTTTTGTGCCCCCCAAAATGACCACTGGTTTCAAAAATCTTCTTTACCCAGTCCCAAGATTGGGTACCCACTTTACCCAATCCCAAGATGCCAAGACATGTACTCCCTAGTTGTGGCAATTCCCCTTTAAAAGCTTGTCTTTTTCTGACCTTGGGAAGCATCTTCTTTTTACTCATCAGTGTGCTGGAGTTTGGTGGCCTGAGCTAAAGCTTGCTAAACTAAGACCCTCATGTATTTTGCATCAGATAACGACTCTGTGAGGTTCATTGATATGGGCATAACAAACTTTTGTACTCCAAAGAGCAAAAGAGAAGAAATATATACATCACATACAAAATGTGAATGCCCTTCCTATGCCAACAAAGGAAATTAATAATAGCCCACCCCTCAAACATTTCTAACTCCTTGCCTAGAACACAGGCTTGTATTTCCTTTAGGAAGATGCTCTTCCTTTTATTTGTCCAACATTAAATTGATATGAAATTACGTAGACATATGTACTTTGATTAACCTCAGCAAACAGCAAAATCTATCACAAGTAATTGGATAGTAAGTCATATTTAAAAGAACCTGAAGTTTTGTTTTGTTTTCTTCTCAGTGAAAACACACTCTTCCCTTAGCACCAACAAAAAATGGATTCCTGTAAGTCTGTCAGGGTCTGTCTGTCTTCCTAGAAACCCATCTAAGGGAGAGATTCCAACCTGGAAGCTGCATCTGGGTTGCCTGGGGCCACAGCTCACTTTGTACCTGACAGAGTTCATTAGCTCAGGCTTAGATTGGATTGGCTTCCTCCTCAAAACAGCTACCAAACACCCTGAGAAAGCCAGAGCACTCTACCATAGAGAAATATGGCCCTGGCTGAAGTCTGGAATGTCTGAATAGGAAAAGACCAGTAAGTGGTTTTAGTGTGCACCATCATGGCCCAGAGGCTCTTGAAATACTTGATGGGCCCACTGCCTAAAGGTTGGGGAAGGATTACAACTTGTGTTTCTAATTCCCAGGTGATGCTCACCTTTGGAGGAGCCACCATTGTCTTAGCAGTCTGCCTTGTGCCCTTTGGTTCTATTCAGATGGAAGCAACATATAGCCAAGGGGAGCCCCTCAGTGTCAGGAAGGCTCTGCCTTGAGTGCCTGGCCCAACACCAGCTTAGAACTGATGTTTACAGCTTTGTCAGTCAGCTTCCACCACAGATCTTGGCTTTTGCAGTCTCATGGTTTTCTGAGGCCTCTCTCCGTTCTCTGTGGTCTCTCACCTTCTCTGCACTTCTGCTGTTGCTTGGATACACAGTTTAAAGGTCCTGCTTCCAGACACACACTGAAGCTCTTAGGGTCTCTTGGGCTAACCTTAAAACATGAACAAGGAGGGCTGTTTGTTTGACAAGCCATGCAGATGGATAATCTTCTGTTTGCTAGCCACAAACCTTTTGCTAAATCTCCCCAGTCCAACAAGTTGTACTGGTCCTGTCCACTCCAGCTGTCATGAACACATGCTTCTCCCCTTTCTACTAAAGACATCTTAAGATGCACAGAGACACACCTGTAGACAGTGTCATCTGAAGCTGATGGGCTGCTAGAGGCAAACATAGGTTTTGGGGTGATCTCAGGTTATCTGGAATGATGGTGAGTGAAACACAGACACCCACATAATGTCGCTTAAAGCTTATGCAGGAGATTCCACTGTGACCTTGACAGCTCTGGCAGTTTCTGCAGGTAAACTGAGGTCTCCTACGGTTTGGGCAGCTGAACTAGCAACTCACTGGACAGCCAGGAGATATTTAAAGGGCCCAAAGTTCTCAGGTCAGCTTCCCTGATTAGAACAAAAATGGCTGGTTGATTGACAGTTCCATAGTTTGCAGGTAAAGTAAGGGGCTTAAGTAACTGCCCGCTTTGCTGGCGGAACTTCAGGAGAGCAACAATGTCACTTACAACCCTGCCAACATTGGGAAAAGGAGGCTTCAGTAATGGTAGCCTCTCCTTTTTAAAAAATACATTTCATTTGTTCGTTTTGTGTGCATATGGAGATCAGAAGATTATTTGAAGAAGTTGGTTCTCTCTCTACCCCATAGGACCTGGTACTAAACCATGCCATGAGGCTTGGTGGCAGGTACCTTTATCCATCCTGTCAGCCCCAGGAGTGCTTCTCTATTGGACCGCTGACTTGCTTGAGCTGGGGTAGCTTGACTGGGCGGTTGCTGCAGGTCAGTAGAATAGAAGAGTCTGCAAGTAAAAGTTGGGTGTGGAGACTTGGTTGCATCATTTATGTTCTTATTTTGGTCAAGTAGTTTAAGCTCTCTGAGCCCAGCTTTCCCTTTCTGTCAGGTGGGGATGGTTGATTGTGCAGTCTCAGGTGCACTGCCTCACTGGCAGGTGCTTTAGTCTGCTTCCAATCACCATGACAACACACCCGAGATCCTCAGTTCAAAGGAAGAAAAGTTTATTTCCCCTCATGGTTTCTGAAGATGACCAGGGTACTTTCAGGGAAATGGTGAGGCCTTATCACGGCAAAGACGGCATGTGAAGAAAAGGAATGAAGAAATAGGTCTTGCTGCTACCACAGAAATCCCATCCAGCCCCCTAAACCCATTAAAGTATGACTTCAATACAATTCACCAGGTCAGAGCCCTCAGCACCAATCACCTCTGAACACTGATGTACTGGGGACTAATATTTTAATACACAAGCTTTGGGAGCGGAAGGGAAGTGTGGCATGGTGGTGCCTTACATCTCAGCAATGAGGAGGCAAAGGCACTCAGATCTCTGAGCTTCTGGTCAGACCAGGTTAAGGAGTGAGACTTGACTCAAACAAAAACAAAAGCCAGATCAAATGGACAATGTACAAAAAACACCAAGTTTAGAGTAATCCTCAAAACAACAGTTCTTAAGAAAACTTAATTCCTGGCATGCATAACTAATTTACCACTTGATCATGTTTATTTAAAGGATGAACTTTTCTAGAGCAGGTTCATTATGAGTTGATTCACAAAATAGCCACCATTCCAGTGGTCCAGCGCCATACTTCCAGTATGAAGGTGAGTGCCCCATGGGAGCCCACCCATTTTCACCTTCCCACCCCTTCCCACACCCCTGGATTCTATTTCAGATCTTTTCATTATTTGCTGTTATTCCTCTTCATCCGTAATTCTGATTTTCCACGAAATAAAATAGAACTCAATTCCAGTCACTTTTATAAGAGCATATTTATTATTTCTCTGGTGTAAACAAAGCATCCATTGTTTCTTTGTCAGTATGTGACCTTGTCACTGTATCTACCTAGAACAGGCTGGTGACAGCCACTTCCACTGTCACCAAACACAGTGTGAGCAATGGGAGGGGGGGTGTTGGAAAGTACCCTGAGATCGTTCAGAACTAAGAGTCACAAACACAAGTGTGACAATAAAATAAATTACAAAATTAAATAATAATAAATTAAATTAGAATTGAAGTTGAGAGTCCCTGTGTGTGGCTACTTGGCAGCAAACAGTTT
>NW_026068285.1:29731-33582 GCF_014885135.2 Alexandromys fortis | reverse complement strand
TCTCTTGTAGACTCTGAAGCCACAGAAAAGACTGCTGTGGTCTGCCCAAGACCAGAGTGGGGACACTCTGTATCGATGGGGACTCACATGGAGCTGAGAAGACTTGGTCACAGAGAGCCATGGTGCAGAGAAGGACAGCAAGGGCAGCTGTGGGGACCTTCATGATGCAGAGCAGGTGATGAAGCTGGGGCTTGTCAGCAGAGACCGGTCCTCACTGCCGCGTGTGTCCTGCTGGTGTCTAACGCCATAGGCCCCTTCTCTTTATAGGCAGCCCTGGCAGAAGGGGAAATGGAATCTGGGGGTGTGGAGGGAATTTTTTTAAGCACAGCAATGGTGTCATGTTGGATATTGCACAACCTAGGGTCCTTGGTGACCACGCAGGGCTCAGGATATCCAAGAATAGAATCTCTGAGGTGTAGTCCCAGCTCTCAACTCGTGACCTATTCTTACTTCTTGTGGGGAAATTAGTTTTTCTGGTGAGCGGGAGGAGCTAGGACACTGCCAACCCAGGGCTATTCTGAGCAGGTCCTTCTGATAGAAACCGCTCTGTGAGCGAACACTCTAGCCCCATTCCTCACCATGGAACGGAAACTCTGTCATTTCTCAGCTTCTCTAACCGCGTGGATGGAAGAGTTGTGGATGGTGGCACATCAGCCCCTCCCCCACCACCATGAGCAGCTGAGTTAAAGCATTCGCAGCTAGAACTGTAGGGGACTTGAGGTCACATTTCAGATATTTGTCCAATCATCAGCTACAGAGTGACTAGGCCACTGGGGTAGGGTGTATTTGGGGATCATAACAATACTTCATGTGTGGGTGTCGATACGTGAGGAGCCTAAAAATATTTATGCCCATTAATATAGAAAAAGCCTTTCTAAGAAAGAGTTCTTTGAAACAGCCCAAATATGAAGGGATCTTTAAACATAGAGAGAGCTGGCTCCAAACTCTCCCCTCAGGAGCTGGGAGTTTATAGATTTGATACAAGAAAATGGTAGAGGGCTTCAGGCATAAGCAAAACAAGGACACAGCTTAGGAAGTTGCTTCTTTCTAAGTGTCTATAGGGTTACATTTTTCAATTTTATTTTATACTGGTTATTATTGGTACATTTCATGTGTGCAGGGCACAAGTGTGTTTATGTTTACACGAATATGCCGTGTGCTGTAACATGTATGTGGAGGCCCGAGGACAGGATTCATACATCTTTCTCCTCTTTTCAGGATTGAACTCACAGAGTCAAGTATATGTAGAAATTGATACTGCCTGCTAAGAAATCTTGCCAGCCCTCTAAGGCATTTTGAAACGAGGGACATTTCTCAGCCTGTCTCCCAAAGTGAACACCATCAGAACAATATGAGGGGCTGCTGACATCATCAAAGATTCGCTAAGATTGACCTTTCCTGGTTCTAAGAATTTGTTTCAGGAATTTTCACATCAGGGGGTTGAGAGATGTCGCAGCAGTTAGAGCACTGGATGCTCTTGCAGAGGACCTGAGTCCAGTGTCTATCATCCACATGACAGCCCACAACTACCTGTATTTGTAGTTGCTGGGGATCCAAGCACACTTCTGACTATCTCAGCCTCATACATGCACCCAAACACTCATATGCATACAATAAAAATCAATAAAGTTTAAAAAAGAATTCTCATCTCTATGGAAAAGGAAATTAATTGCTGGTGACGAGACGCTAAGTTTAATGCCTTAAAATGCGCTTCAATCCTGTGTCCTTAGACATTTCCTATTGGTACGGCATAGCATTTCTTCACTTAAATTCTTGAGAATTTCACACATTAGTAGTGTTGATGGGAGCACAATGTCTTTGTCTCACAGGAAAGCTCTGGAAGACCAAGAGTGCTAAACACATAGGGTAGTCTCTTCAATGGGAGAGATGTATAGCCTGTGTTCCACCCAGAAGGCTGGGAATGGAGGTGGCTAATAGCCTGGTGATCTCTGTTGTCTGTAGGGTCAGCCCATACCAAGGTTTCACCAGCAAGACCAGAGGTGGGCAATGGTCTCAGTGACTTTTGCATTATTTGTATGCCCAGGGCTTTTCCTGAGCCCCCACAACTACCACTGCAGATACTTAGTAGTCTAGGTGGCCTGTGTGTTACCCGGATGTCCAGGGACTCCCCCAAGATCCCACAACTATGGCAGGAAGTGGCTAGTGGCCCAAAGGACCTCAAGTGCTATCTGTGTGACCGAGACCACATCAGATCCTTCCATAGGCCCAAAAGATAATGCATGTAGCCTATCTCTAGAACCCAACTTCATGGAAGAAGTGACATGTATTTTGAGAAGAATTTCAATATAATCATGCATCCTTGTGCACAGGGGATTGTTTTACACCAGGAAAGTTTTTTTCTAAACTGTGCTATACTTCAATTTGCCCAAAATAAAGTGCGCTAAATCAGACTCTAGACGTTGGAACCAACATGGGCTATTGAGTCACGTTGAACTATAATTCCTTCCTTCCTCATTAGGACTGACACTCTGCTGGACCCCACATAAGGGGTTACATCATTTCCACTCCTCCCCGTCTCTAACTTCCCCCATGGTTCCCAACTCCCTCTCAAATTCACGACCTCTCCTTTTCTTCTCATTTCCGTTAGGTAACTCAGCAGGTCTGAGTCCATCTTGCATTGCTCTTACGTACATGTGTTTGGGGCAGAGCAGTTGGATTTGGATAACTCATTGTAAGTTCATCCCCGGAGAGAGCCAATTGTCCCTCTCTTGACAGCCCTTGCTTGCCTGTAGCTTTCACCTAGGGATTGTGGCTTTGTGAAATTTCCCCCATTGACCTTGAGCTTTGGACTGGTGCCTGTAGAGGCCTGGGTCCTAGTCCTCTGCTCTTACAGTCTTTAAAGCACACAGGCTCTGTCTTCTTTTCTCCTGGTGACTGTGATTTTCAGTATTACGACACTTACTGTAGTGGTCCTCTGTCATCCTTGTAAACTTTTGCTTTAAAATTTGAATGATGTCCAGTTGGTTTTGAACAAATTCCGACCATGTCTTACTGGTACAGTCTGGATAACACGACCTAGCACATGTTGAGTCTAACAGTGTGGGTTTCCTGACCAAGACACTAATTTAGTTCTTTTGAATGAAGGCAATGGATGGAATATATAATCTTCAGTGTCTATCCAGTTGTAAGGCTTTTCATATGAATCTCTAAACCAGGAAATTGTCTTTCACCATGTGCTTTCACTTGGATTGGAAAATGGCATGCTTACATGCATAGTATGTGTTCAGTCCACACATTGGGGGAGTGCTGGAAGGAATGAGTTAGAAGAGTCTTAGAAATGCTGTAGGTGGCAGACTGGTATTTCCAGGAAAAATGGCTTGCTTGGGGTCACACATAGAACTGGTCAGCAAGACGGTTCACTATCAGCAATACTTTCCACTGCATCTGCAACAAAGCCAGACGTCCTGACACATAGTGAGGCTTAATGCATGTCTGGTAAATGAGTAAATCACAGATTGGATAAAATGTATTATACTAGAAAACTCATCATAGAGCCAAATACTGATGGGAAAAGATGGAGTTAAAAAAAAAAAAGACCATAGTGACAAGATCTTTTCTTCTCTAGGGAAAACACCGTGATCAATTAGTGGCCATAACAGAAAGTAGCCAGTAGTCAACACAATGGACCACTCCTTGGTGTGGAGGGCTTAATCTGTGTCCTAGATTTACCGTTCACTTAGCCTTCCAACAGCCCCACCACAGCTTGGTATCCTACTTATGAGCCCAGGGAGTCTGGTGGGGTAGACTCCTGTTCTTTGTCCTTCCCTCTGACTGCTCTGCTCGCCTCTTCTCACTTCCCACACTTCCCATGATCCAGCTCTGTCCATTGA
>NW_026068285.1:21199-23875 GCF_014885135.2 Alexandromys fortis | reverse complement strand
TTTCCACTCCTCCCCCCTCTCTAACTTCCCCCATGGTTCCCAACTCCCTCTCAAACTCACGACCTCTCCTCCTCTTCTCATTTCTGTTACCTGCTGAGTCCATCTCGCATTGCTCTTACGTACATGTGTTTGGGGCAGAGCAGTTGGATTTGGATAACCCATCGGAATTTTATCTCCAAAGAAAACCGATTGTCCCTCCCTGACAGCCCTTGCTGGCCTGTAGTTTGCTATCTAGGGAGTGTGACTTTGTGAATGTTCGCCCATTCACCTTGAGCTGTGGACTGGTGCCTGTAGAGGCTTGTGTCCTAGTCCTCTGCTCTTACTGTCTTTAAAGCACACAGGCTCTTTCTATTTTCTCTGGTGATTGCTAATGCTGGTAGCAAGAGGCATAAAGAAAAGGCAATAGTGGTTTCATCAGAGATCCACGTTTCTTCCCATTTGCTATCAGTTCTAAAGAAAAGTGTCATAATCACTAATTTCATTAGAAACTACCTCCCAGGAAAGCCAGGAGTGTGGAGACCTTCCTGTAATCCCAGCACTCTCAAGCTGGAGGCACAGAACCAGAAGTTCATGGTCATCCTCAGCTACATCATTGGCTTGAGGCTAACCATGGGTATGTGAGACCCTGTCTCCCAAAACAACACACCTCGACTGTGTCCAGTCTCATCAGAACCTTCTTAACAGTCCATGTTCTTTATCTATGTACTGTTTTGCTAGAAATTCTCAGTCATCCACCACGCCCATCACTCTCTTACTTCTTAGGAAGCCACCTTCATACCTACGATTTAGTTTCTGAGCTGGAAGAGGAAGTGAAAACTGCCATGTCAGCCACTTTCAGCATGGGACACTTCCTATTTCCAGTATAACAACACTTACTGCAGTGGGTCCTCAGTCATCCATGTAATTTTTGTTTTAAAATTTGAATGATGTCCTGTTGGTATTAAACAAATTCAGACAATGTCTTACTGGTAGAGTTTGGATAACAAATCCTAGTACATGTTGAGTCTAACCGTGTGGGTTTCCTGACCAATTTAGTTCTTTTGAATGAAGGCAATGGATGGAATATATAACCCACAATGTCTATAGGGTTGTAAGACTTTTTATATCAATCCCCAAACCAGGAAATAGTCTTCACCATGTGTTCTCACTTGGATTAGAAAATGACATGATTATATGCCGAATCTTTGTTTCGCCAATGCATTGAATGTGTCATGGAAGTGTTGAGTAAGAAGAATCTTAGAAATGCTGTAGGTGACAGACTGATGTTTCCAGGAAAGATGGCTTGCTTGGGGTTCACACATAGAACTGGTCAGCAATACACTTCACCATCAGCAATATTTTCCGCTGCATCTTCCAAAGAGCCAGACAGCCTGAAATACAGTGAGATTTAACACATATTTGGTAACTGAATAAATCACAGATCAGATAAAATGTATTATGCTTAAAACTCATAAAAGAGTTCAATACTGATGGAAAGAGAAGGATAAAATAAAAGATCTTTCTTCTTTAGGGAAAACACCGTGATCAATTAGCGGCCATTACAGAAAGTAGCCAGTAGTAAACACAATGGACCCCTCCTTGGTTTCAAGGGGCTTAATCTGTATCCTAGATTCACTGTTCACTCGGCCTTCCCACGGCCCCACTGCAACTCAGTATCCTACTTATGAGTCCAGGGAGGTCTGGTGGGGTAGACTCCTCTTCTTTGTCCTTGCCTCTGACTGCTCTACTTGCCTCTTCTCACTTCCCACACTTCCCATGATCCAGCTCTGTCCATTGACTTCTTTCTAGTTTCCCCACCATGGTTCCACTTCCCTGGGTATCAGTCTCTGCTCTTGTTTGGCAGCTGTGGCCCCATGAATGGGCTATTTGATAATAACACCATTATTAGGTCTTCTTTTTGCTTTCCATATGTTGCAGTAGGCAAGGGTACAACAATCATGAAGACAAAAACAGCATCCTGGAGTCAGGCTTCCTTCTCAGATCCAGGAGAGGCAAGGTTTCAATAACGCCATTCCTTCATTTTGATGTGATCCCTTCATTTACTGCTTGAATTCTTGCCATTTTCTCTGGTGTGTGTGCATGTGTGTTTATGTGTGTCCATGTGTGTGTTCATCCAATCAGATTTTATATCTTGATATGAAATGCCATCCACCCCTGAATCATGTATCATCTAACCTCCAAAAACATCTCGTCATATGCAACGTCTACATCAGAAGCCAGGAAGTCATAGTCACTTTCACTCTTCTCTCTGCTCCCACAACTTCCAACTTCCTACGTCTATGTAGTCACCTACTTTAGTCTACACTGGAAATTGAACCTGGTGTGGGATGTGCTGGAGAGATGACTCAATGCTGTGGGAACTCCTTCAGCCAATAGCTTTTAAGATTCCTGCCCATATTGGGTGTGCCTTCATGTACTATAAATGCACACATAAAGCAAATGTGGACCTCTTGGCTTCTGCTTTCATTTCCAGTTCCTAGCACACACAGAGGACTGCAGATCCCTACTCTTTATATGAGTTTACCCCTAGATAAATAAACATTTGTTATACTTCATTCCAGGCTAACATGAAATTCTTTTGTACTCCGACAAAAGGTTTCCCAATATGTGGAAAATATATCCACATAAAATCTGAGAGAGCCTGGGAAGGATTTCTAGGCCCAGAAGAACACAGTT
>NW_026068285.1:15469-16250 GCF_014885135.2 Alexandromys fortis | reverse complement strand
TTTTCAGATAGACACTGTTGGCAGCAAGCAGAGGCATGGCTCTTTTAAGAGAAGTCTTCCTGACTCAGTGTTAGTGGAAAAAATGCATGACTTCTTTAAGATCCAGCTTCCTGGTTCCAGTTCCTGGCAGCATGAATTCTGGCTATTTCAGGAGGTCCTGCACTTAAGTGGGGTTTGTGAGCTGCATACGACCAGTTGCTTAATGGCAGCATAGACCCTCTGTGTCCCTGGAGCTAGGGTGGTGAGGATGGCTTACAGAGGTGGTGAACATCCCTCTGCTCTGTTGGACAGGCAGGAACAAACAGGCAGGGCTGCGGAGTTTGTCCTACCAATTAAATGTTATCATTTAAAAAAATAACAAAACACTCTTAGTCAAGAAATGATTGCAGATATGCAAAAAAGACAGATTTAGATGAAAAAGACCTCTGAATGGGTCACAGTGTTGGATAAATGTACGTAGCCTTGGAAAAGAGAACAAAAAAGAGTATAGACTGTTATGAAAAGAAACATGTTTAAAAAAATGAAAGAAAGTGTTTAAGGAGACAAGAAAAGTAATATAGAAGATTATAGACAGTTTTAAACTAAAGAAAGAAGGAAAAAAATGTAAAGATGGAAAATACAAAGAGAATCTGGATTTTGCATATTATTGTGTTTTCTTTGAATTTTTTGGCTTCAGAGAGACAACACATTGGGTGCTGCTATGCTAAACCAACTACATATATACATAACTACATATTATATATATATATGTATGAGGTATAATATAATATATATATATGAG
>NW_026068285.1:7455-8375 GCF_014885135.2 Alexandromys fortis | reverse complement strand
CTGACAAACTGAAAAGATATGCAAAACAGCCTTTCAAATTTGCTGCTTTATGAAAACATCTGCCAGATACTATGGGTCTATAGGCTGAAGATGGGTACCCCAACATTATAGAAGAACTACAGGTGACTGTGCAAGCAGCATGATTTTTCTGTAAATTCTGGAGTTTTGGAAGGTGCTTACAATGCACTTTAGGTTTACTTAGGTAATATTATTCCTTGTGAGGTCTTTTAGGAGTTGACGATAGATAGTTTTAGTTTTCCTTAATTATGATCAGAAATGAATTAGATATGAAATTAAGACTCACAAAGATAAAATAGATGATCACATATTTTCTTCAGTTTTGCCAGATACAAATAAACTAAATATTCTCACTGTAATTCTTGCTTGAACCTGTTTTGTTATATGTAATTTTACTATGCTAAAGTTAAAGCCTTGCTTTTTAATTAAGCAGAATGGGGGAGATAATGTGGGATATCCTGCTGTATATATGTTCCTTATGATGGTTGATGAATAAAACTCTTTGGGCCAATGGCTTAGCAGAGTAAAGCCAGGTGGGAAGTCAGAACAGAGATAGAGAGTGAGAGTAGGTGGCATCAAAGAGATCCAAGTAGCTGCCAAAGGAGAAGGACACACCAGGACCTTAGCAACCTTAAGAGTAGGCCACAGCCATGTGGTAATATACAGATTGATAGAAATGGGTTAATTTAAGATATAAGAGAAAGTTTTGAATACGCTAGAGTCATTGGCCAAACAGTGTTGTAATTAATATACTTTCTGTGTGATTATTCTGGTCTGAGCAGTAGGGGAGAAAATGAGCAGTCTACACCTACAACTCAGTTTAAAGAAAGGTCTCTTGCAGAAGACCTGAGTTCAGTTCCCAGCACCCACACTAGGCAGCTCAGAACTGCCTATATTTCAAC
>NW_026068285.1:0-628 GCF_014885135.2 Alexandromys fortis | reverse complement strand
CCAGCACAGGCTGTCATCAGTGTTTTTGATCTTGGCCACTCTTACAGGTATAAGATGGAATCTCAGAGTTGTTTTTGATTTGCATTTCTCTGATGACTAAGGATGTTGAGCTTTTCCTTAAGTGTGTTTCAGCTATTTTAGATTCTTTTGTTGAGAGTTCTCTGTTTGTCTGTACTCCATTTTTTATTGAATTATTTGTTCTTTTGTTGACCAATTTCTTGAGTTCTTTGTATATTTTGGAGGTTGAATGTCTGTCTAATATGGGGTTGATGAAGGTCTCCCATTCTGTAGACTATCATTCTGTCTTGTTGACCATGTCCTTTGCTTTACAGAATCTTTACGGTTTCAGTTGGTCACACTTATTAATTGAATCTCTCAGGGTCTGTGCTTCTGGGGTTATATTTAGTGTGTGAGCTTTAATGTACAATTTAAGCTTTAGAAGTGTTTATTTTACATATGAGTATGCTCTTGAATTTGGGGCATAGATGTTCAGTATTGAGATTTCCTCTTGATGGATTTTTCCTATGACTAATATGAAATGTCCTTTTTTGGCCCTTTTGATTGATTTTAGGTTGAAGTCTATTTTGTTAGATATTAGGTTAGCTATACCAGCTCTTTTCTTAGGACC